>NW_017973509.1:5115-21846 GCF_001876935.1 Asparagus officinalis
GGGGGCTGGTTGAGGACACCCCTAGGGGGGTGTCTCGGCTCCAAAACCGAGACACCCCTTGGGGGTGTCTCGGCCATGGCCGAGACACCCCAAGGGGTGTCTCGGTTTTGGAGCCGAGACACCCCCCCTAGGGGTGTCCTCAACCAACCCCTACCCCTTGCTTTTCCTATAAATAGGCCCCTAGGGCCTCCATTCTCTTGGCCTTGGTTTTGGGAGAGGAATTTCAGATCTAGAGCTCTAGCCTTTGAGATCTGAAATTCCAGAGAGGAGCGGCGAAGCCCTGCCGGAGGAAGGAGTCGGGGTTTTCTAAGAGAGCGGCGAAGCCCTGCCGGATCGAGGAGTGAGCGAGCCTTCTGCAGCAAAGGAGTCTTCTTCTTCATTCCCCACCTTCTTTTCCCTTAGTGTTGCCCTTAGCGGTGATACAAAGGAGAGCTAGTGCCTCGTTTTAGCCGAGACATAAGCTTTACACCTCTGAGATCCCACGCGGATCGACGGGGTTCAGAGTTTCTAAAATCCCCCCGCGGATAGACGAAACTCTGCCCGATTTTCTCGGACCAGATCTGAGTGCCCCGGTGGTCCACGGATATCAACATCCCCGTCACAGGCAAAAGACCCACGCAAGCAAGAGATGACAAACAGATCTTGCGTTTGTTTGAAAAGAGTTGTATTTCTTTTGTTTTCATTGTGTACCGGTCTTATAAAAAGGCTATCTTTTTATTTCATTGTAACGATTGAAGTTGTAATGAATGCAGCAATGAATACAGCAACTTTTTCCGCAAACAAGCTGGCGACCACAGTGGGAGCCAACGGCATCGCAACCGACGCCGTCGTGACGCAACCAGCACTCAAGATCGGGGTGAATGAAGAACACGAGCTCGATCAACAACGGTTCAAAGAAGGCCTCTCTTCCTCCTCCTCCAGATCCGCCTCTCCAAACGGGTACAGAAAGGTAACCTCTTTCATAAATGATTGCAGGTCCTTCGGTTCAAAAATCCAAGACCCCGTTGCCGCCTCTGCACTTGCACCACGCGACGTCCCCACGTCGTCCAACCTGGTCGAGATCGCAGATCCGGATTCCTCTTCCGCCGAGGAGATGACTTCTGAAGACGCTCCGGCATTATCAAAGAGAGCACGACAAAGACAGCGTCAACGTCTTGCTCGACAGCTGGCCGAGGCTTTGGAGCCGATGGATGGGATCCGCTATAACGTAGATCTAAAATCCAGGCAACGCCAGAAGCAACCACGGCAAACAACCAGCCCCTCCTCCGAAGCAGAAACAAACAAATGGGTTCATGTCAAAAGAACCCGTTCTACTCTCGAGGAGCGAATCCAGAAGCGCCGCGCCTTGCGTGCGCATGCCCGAGCCCTGGTCCAAAAAGCACGAGAGATGCTAAAGGGAGAGGCCGTTAAGAGATCGCCGAGATCCGAACGAGTTTGGATGCCGAAGGCCAAAACAACGCCTAAGGTAAAAGCAGGTAATATTGCTCTCCAACCTTCGTCAATTTCAGGTCCCGAACCTCTGGAAAAGCCCCACCGCAACGCGGATTTCCCCAAGTTCAAGAATCCTCCGAAGGATCGTATCGGTGCTCTACCCGAGGATCGAGGAAAAGCACTTTTCAAAGGGAGCTGGAGATCATTGAAGGAACCGCAAGCCAATACCCGGACCACGATCTCCTAACAAATCGATCTCTGCAACAACCAGCTCGGCGGTGCGTGCAAAGGACCAAGAGCCCGTTAAGGTTTCACCCTCACAAAGGAGTGATTCCAAACGTGAGACTCCTGTAAAGGCCAACAAGGCAATGTTTACTCAGAAGAAGACGCGTCGAACAGACGAACGCGTTATACCTGAGAACCCATGTGAGCAGCCGATAGGTTACTCCGACCGCAACGTCGATGAGTTGTACTATCGGGCTGGGGGTGCGAATGAATCCCGAAAGAGAAACACCCGGGAAGCGGATTCTCACTGTCCGTGTAACAAACTTATCAGGGCAGTATTATCAGCCTGTAGCTGCCCCAAGACCGCTCCACAGAGGGTCTCGATATTCGAGGGAATCTCCGATGGAACGACAAAGCCCAAATCAAGGCCTTCCCACCAAAGAGGATCGATTACTCGAGATGATGAACCCCTAGAAGTGACTATCAACATGGTCAACAAGGGAAAATCCCCAATCATTTCAGGTGATTCCGACCCTAATTCCTCTCCAGGAAGCAGGGTCAATTCGAGAATAGCTCAGCTTCAGCGAGAAGCCGTCGGATATAACAATGACCATGGGGTCCATGAAGGAGTCCATTCCGATGATGAGTTCTCAGATTCTCATTCCGCGCTCGCCTCCGACGATACAACGTCTAGCATAGGACAAGCTCGAGAGGCGCTCATGGTCAATACAGATCAGATAGCCAAAATCATTGAAGAGGCCCTGACTAAGCAGAAGGAAATCTTCAAGTTCGAAATGGAAATGGCTATGCAAGAAATGAGACAAATGCACGATCAACGGATCCGAGCTTTGTCAAACCAGCTAGTTGAGTCCGACCGTCGCACCCGGAACGCTGCAGTCAGCAGCAATCCGGAGGTGGTCGAAATCGTCATGGCCGACGCACCGCCCAAGAATACTGGGGGTGGCCCTACTAAAAATAACAACACTGGGGGTGGACCCACCAGTAATGACAACACTGGGGGTGGCCGTATAACTCCTCTCGAAACTTATCCAAAACAGGATAAGGGTGAGGCCAAAAAGATAAAGGAGCTCGAAAGAAAAATCGAAGCTCTGATGTCTGTTCGGGAAGTGAAGAGGACCGGCATTCCGTGTCCTTACCCGAGAGAATGGGATTCGATCCCGTATCCGGCGAAGTTCAACCTGATCAACTTCACGTCGTTCAACGGAAAGGGCTCGCCCACTCAACATCTGATCTACTTCAAGTCCCACTTGGGGGTGATCTCTGGCAACGGACCCTTGATGGTTCGGTCATTCGTTGGCACCCTTCGCGGGCCCGCCTTCGATTGGTACCGCCGTCTCAAGCCCAGCACCATCAACAGCTGGGAGGACCTGGAAAGCAAGTTCCTCGCCCAATTCTTCGATGATGACACCGAGGTATCGATCAGGACACTCTTCGACGAGAAACAAAAAGGCGGAGAGTCGGTGGATACCTTCATCAAACGCTTCCGCAATCAGGCAATGAACTGCAGGGATCCCGTCACGGAGGAATTCCTCTTGCAGACTTGTCAGAACAACTTGTCCATTGACATCTTGGACGTGATGGGAATAGAGCCGCTCAATACCTGGAAAGAGTTAAAGGCTCGAGGAGAACAGGTTGAACGCTTCATCAGAAGGCGGAAGGTCGAGAGAAACCAACCGATGGTTAATCCTCTGGACTCGGATCTCGTACCTCATGATGAAGAGGACGTACCTGCAACGGTTATTGACGATGATCAAACGTCACAACAGCAGTCCTGGGAACAACAGGAGAATTCGGACGAGGAGCTCCAAAACGAGTACTCGTTCAAAGACGAAGACGTTCCAGCTATCTTCGAGACCCTTCTCGAAAACAATAAAATCAAGCTCCCGCCCATCACGAATCAGGAGGAAGATGACGATTCTGCGGATCCAACATACTGCGAGTACCACAGGAGGATCCTCCATCCCACAAAGGACTGCTTTGCTCTCAAGAATAGCATCCAGACCTTGGTTGAAGCCGGCGTTATAACGCTAGGATAAGCCAATTGAAAGCGGCCAAACTCCAAAGAGTACAAGAGTATAAACTGTTTCTCAACACTCCGAATAGTATATGAGTATAAACTGCTTCTTAATACTCCAAAGAGTACAAGAGTATAAACTGTTTCTCCAACTCCGATAAGTATAAGAGTATAAACTGCTTCTTACGACTCCAAAGAGTATACGAGTGTAAACTGTTTCTCATTCCTCCGATCGGTATAAGAGGTTAAACTGCTCCCTGATACTCCAATAGGTATATGAGTCTAAACTGTTTCCCACTTTTGACGGGAAGTTCCTGGAGGATATTACGCTAATATTCTTAAGGATAACCCGGTCGGATAACAAAGTCAAACCCAGTCCCAAGAGAGAAGCTGGGGGTGGATAATCCAACGCATCGGGAAGTTCCCAGAAGAATACCACATGGGTATTCTTAGGGATAACCCAATCATTGTGGAATTGGTGAATAGGAAATTCACGTTCGAACCCTGAAGGTCAGAATGTCTCTTCTTATTCTCTAACTCTTAGGAGTTATTTTTGTGAGAAGAGACCCAATCCTCTGATAGGTTAATCTTTCCTCACCAAACCATCCGCTGATCAAATCAAACGACAGTGGACCCACCAACATTCCCATCTGCCAGTCATTGGCGTGTCTCAGACTCAACGTGCTAGGTAATAAACGCCTAACATTAAAGTCCCCCCTTTGAGTGGTAATATGGGTTGGCACTTTCTTTGCTACCCATATTCCACTCTCTTCGCTTTCTGGTCAAACCTATAAAAGTTAGGGCCAAAGCCAAAATCCCCTCTCGATTCCTCCAATGAACGAGAGGTCCACTTTCAAATCGAGTGATCAAACCTTCCGACAGTTAGGGTCATCTCAAACTCCTGCTGGGTCAAACCTTCATACAGTTAGGGCCACAGCCAAAATCTCCTCTCGATTCCCCCAATGAACGAGAGGTCCACTTCCAAATCGGGTAATCAAACCTTCCGACAGTTAGGGTTATCCGAATCTTTTCGATTCTCGGAGTGGAGATCCCACTCCTAGTTTCACCGCCGGTCAACGCGTAACCTTAGGTCAACGCCGGACAGCGCGTTGCGACAAAAGTCAACACGTGACGACGAAAGTCAACACGTGACGACAAAAGCCAACCTACGCGGTTCAAAACCCTAAGGTGGACGCCGGTCAACGCGTAACCTTAGGTCAACGCCGGACAGCGCGTTGCGACAAAAGTCAACACGTGACGACGAAAGTCAACACGTGACGACAAAAGCCAACCTACGCGGTTCAAAACCCTAAGGTGGACGCCGGTCAACGCGTAACCTTAGGTCAACGCCGGACAGCGCGTTGCGACAAAAGTCAACACGTGACGACGAAAGTCAACACGTGACGACAAAAGCCAACCTACGCGGTTCAAAACCCTAAGGTGGACGCCGGTCAACGCGTAACCTTAGGTCAACGCCGGACAGCGCGTTGCGACAAAAGTCAACACGTGACGACGAAAGTCAACACGTGACGACAAAAGCCAACCTACGCGGTTCAAAACCCTAAGGTGGACGCCGGTCAACGCGTAACCTTAGGTCAACGCCGGACAGCGCGTTGCGACAAAAGTCAACACGTGACGACGAAAGTCAACACGTGACGACAAAAGCCAACCTACGCGGTTCAAAACCCTAAGGTGGACGCCGGTCAACGCGTAACCTTAGGTCAACGCCGGACAGCGCGTTGCGACAAAAGTCAACACGTGACGACGAAAGTCAACACGTGACGACAAAAGCCAACCTACGCGGTTCAAAACCCTAAGGTGGACGCCGGTCAACGCGTAACCTTAGGTCAACGCCGGACAGCGCGTTGCGACAAAAGTCAACACGTGACGACGAAAGTCAACACGTGACGACAAAAGCCAACCAAAACCCTAAGGTGGGCGCCGGTCAACGCGTAACCTTGGGTCAACGCCGGACAGCGCGTTGCGTCAAAAGTCAACACGTGACGACGAAAGTCAACACGTGACGACAAAAGCCAACCTACGCGGTTCAAAACCCTAAGGTGGACGCCGGTCAACGCGTAACCTTAGGTCAACGCCGGACAGCGCGTTGCGACAAAAGTCAACACGTGACGACGAAAGTCAACACGTGACGACAAAAGCCAACCTACGCGGTTCAAAACCCTAAGGTGGACGCCGGTCAACGCGTAACCTTAGGTCAACGCCGGACAGCGCGTTGCAACAAAAGTCAACACGTGACGACGAAAGTCAACACGTGACGACAAAAGCCAACCAAAACCCTAAGGTGGGCGCCGGTCAACGCGTAACCTTGGGTCAACGCCGGACAGCGCGTTGCATCAAAAGTCAACACGTGACGACGAAAGTCAACACGTGACGACGAAAGTCAACCCACGCGGTTCAAAACCCTAAGGTGAGCGCCGGTCAACGCGTAACCTTAGGTCAACGCCGGACAGCGCGTTGCGACAAAAAGTCAACCCCCAGTGATTCAGAACCCTAAGCCAGCACAATGTGGCGGAGGTAGTTCAAAGTCAACTCAATGACACGAGCCAAACTCAATTCATCAGCTGCAGACTCGAGACTCCGACGACGGCCAGACGATAAACGCAGCGCCGGAAGAACCTCGGCTATTCGTCAAAGCATCGGATAGATCGAAAATCGAAAGAGTCAAGAGTTGAAGCTAACTACGCCGACTGAAGGCCAGATCAATCACATCCAAAGTATTCCAGCCTCTTCTATAAAAGAAACGAGTCAGGAACACTTTGGAGGGGGTATCTGTAGGCATCAAAAATTGCCTATAGTTCTCCACAACCGGTTCAGTGTTAACGAGCGACGATGAACGTCACCATCCAATCCACATGAGCCTAATCGACATCGACGAACGACTGAAGTGAATCGACGAGTTACATGAGCGGATAGGACTTCGGAATCACGAAGACCCGGACCAATCGGGAAGCCCGGCACTGTTCACAAAAAGGACAACGCCCTTCATGCCTCGACCACTCTACAGATAATCCAATCACCAGAGCGGGTCAAACTCTTCGTCGCGCATCCAACGCACCCGGAATCACTCAAATCCGAATCCGGACGACGAATCAACCGCGAGTCAACGGCGGAACACCCAAACAGGTCTTGGCCAATAGCCGAGACACCCCCTAAGGAGTGTCTCGGCCACAACCGAGACACCCCAAGGGGGGTGTCTCGGCCATGGCCGAGACACCCCATTGTTTGCGGAAAAAGTCGCTGTATTCATTGCTGCATTCATTACAACTTTGATCGTTACAATTGGCCGAGACACCCCTAGGGGTGTCTCGGCCACCCTATGGTCCCCCCCCTTTTCCTATAAATAGGAGCCTAGGCCTTCATTTCAAAGGGCTGGATTTATTTGTCTTGGAGCAAGACTAGAGAGAGGAGAGGAGGAGTTTTGGAGAGCCTAGGCGAAGCCCTGCCGGAGCGAGGAGTGAGCGAGCCGTCTACAGCAAAGGAGGAGCCTTCTTCTTCATTCCCTTTCTTTCTTTTCCTTAGTATTGCCCCTTAGTGTCTCGCTTTAGCCGAGATATAAGCTTCATAGCTTCTTAGATCCCCCGCGGATCGACGAAGCTCTGTCCGATTTTTTGGGATCAGAAGTTTCTAAATCCCTCCGCGGATAGACGAAGCTCTGCCCGATTTTCTCGGACCAGATCTGAGTGCCCCGGTGGTCCACGGATATCAACATCCCCGTCACAGGCAAAAGACCCACGCAAGCAAGAGATGACAAACAGATCTTGCGTTTGTTTGAAAAGAGTTGTATTTCTTTTGTTTTCATTGTGTACCAGTCTTATAAAAAGGCTATCTTTTTATTTCATTGTAACGATCAAAGTTGTAATGAATGCAGCAATGAATACAGCAACTTTTTCCGCAAACAGAGTATATGAGTATAAACTGCTTCTCAATCCTCCGACCGGTATAAGAGGTTAAACTGCTCCCTGAAACTCCAAAGAGTATATGAGTATAAACTGCTTCTCAACACTCCGACAAGTATAAGAGTATAAACTGCTCCTTAACACTCCGAAGAGTATACGAGTATAAACTGCTTCTCAATCCTCCGACCGGTATAAGAGGTTAAACTGCTCCCTGACACTCCGAAGAGTATATGAGCATAAACTGCTTCTCAATCCTCCGACCGTGTAGGCATCAAAAATTGCCTATAGTTCTCCACAACCAGTTCAGTGTTAACGAGCGACGATGAACGTCACCATCCAATCCACATGAGCCTAATCGACGTCGACGAACGACCGAAGTGAATCGACGAATTACGTGAACGGATAGGACTTCGGAATCACGAAGACCCGGACCAATCGGGAAGCCCGGCACTGTTCACAAAAAGGACAACGCCCTTCATGCCTCGACCACTCTACAGATAATCCAATCACCAGAGCGGGGTCAAACTCTTCGTCGCGCATCCAACCTCTTCGTCACGCATCCAACGCACCCGGAATCACTCGAATCCGAATCCGGACGAAGAATATACAGGGGAACCAACAAAACACCTAAACGGAGTCTCGGCAAGCTCGAAACACCCGAGGGGTGTCTTGGCAAAACCAAGACACCCAAGGGGTGTCTCGGCCAAGCCGAGACACCCAGGCTAGAGAGAGAGGAGAGGATTTTTAGAAAGCACAGGCGAAGCCCTGCCGGGAAGAGGATTTTTGGAGAGCCTTGGTGAAGCCCTGCTGCAGTGAAGAGTGCCCGTGAGCTTCAACAAGAGGAAGAGAGGTCTACATCAGTCTTCATCGCCCGTCAGATCCTTAGTATTGGCCTTAGCGTTGATACTAAGAAGAGCTATTACCTCGTTTTAGCCGAGGTATACGCTTATAGCTTCTAGATCTCACGCGGATCGACGATGCTCTGCTTCTATATCCCTCCGCGGATAGACGAAGCTCTGTCCGATTTATCCGGATCAGAAAGTTTCTAGATCTCACGCGGATCAACGAAACTCTGTCCGATTTATCCGGACCAGATCTGAGTGCCCCGGTGGTCCACGGATATCAACATCCCCGTCACAGGCAAAAGACCCACGCAAGCAAGAGATGACAAACAGATCTTGCGTTTGTTTGAAAAGAGTTGTATTTATTTTGTTTTCATTGTGTACCGGTCTTATAAAAAGGCTATCTTTTTATTTCATTGTAACGATCAAAGTTGTAATGAATGCAGCAATGAATACAACAACTTTTTCCGCAAACAGACTGGCGACCACAGTGGGAGCCAACGGCATCGCAACCGACGCCGTCGTGACGCAACCAGCACTCAAGATCGGGGTGAATGAAGAACACGAGCTCGATCAACAACGGTTCAAAGAAGGCCTCTCTTCCTCCTCCTCCAGATCCGCCTCTCCAAACGGGTACAGAAAGGTAACCTCTTTCATAAATGATTGCAGGTCCTTCGGTTCAAAAATCCAAGACCCCGTTGCCGCCTCTGCACTTGCACCACGCGACGTCCCCACGTCGTCCAACCTGGTCGAGATCGCAGATCCGGATTCCTCTTCCGCCGAGGAGATGACTTCTGAAGACGCTCCGGCATTATCAAAGAGAGCACGACAAAGACAGCGTCAACGTCTTGCTCGACAGCTGGCCGAAGCTTTGGAGCCGATGGATGGGATCCGCTATAACGTAGATCTAAAATCCAGGCAACGCCAGGAGCAACCACGGCAAACAACCAGCCCCTCCTCCGAAGCAGAAACAAACAAATGGGTTCATGTCAAAAGAACCCGTTCTACTCTCGAGGAGCGAATCCAGAAGCGCCGCGCCTTGCGTGCGCATGCCCGAGCCCTGGTCCAAAAAGCACGAGAAATGCTAAAGGGAGAGGCCGTTAAGAGATCGCCGAGGTCCGAACGAGTTTGGATGCCAAAGGCCGAATCAACGCCTAAGGTAAAAGCAGGTAATATTGCTCTCCAACCTTCGTCAATTTCAGATCCCGAACCTCTGGAAAAGCCCCACCGCAGCGCGGATTTCCCCAAGTTCAAGAATCCTCCAAAGGATCGTATCGGTGCTCTACCCGAGGATCGAGGAAAAGCGCTTGATAAGGAGAGCTCGAGATCATCAAACGAGCTGCAAGCCAATACCCGGACTGGGGGTCGTACGCGACCTCCTAACAAACGGATTCCTACAACGGCCAGCTCGGCGGAGCGTGCAAAGGACCAAGAGCCCGTTAAGGTTTCACCCTCACAAAGGAGTGATTCCAAACGTGCGACTCTTACAGAGGCCAACAAGGCAATGTTTACTCAGAAGAAGACGCGTCGGACAGACGAACGCGTTATACCTGAGAACCCATGTGAGCAGCCGATAGGTTACTCCGACCGCAACGTCGATGAGTTGTACTATCAGGCTGGGGGTGCGGATGAATCTCGAAAGAGAAACACCCGGGAAGCGGATTCTCACTGTCCGTGTACCAAAATTATCAGGGCAGTATTATCAGCCTGTAGCTGCCCCAAGACCGCTCCACAGAGGGTCTCGATATCTGAGAGAATCTCCGATGGAACGACAAAGCCCAAATCAAGGCGTTCCTACCAAAGAGGATCGATTGCTCGAGAGGATGAACCCCTAGAAGTGACTATCAACATGGTCAACAAGGGAAAATCCCCAATCATTTCAAGTGATTCCGACCCTAATTCCTCTCCAGGAAGCAGGGTCAATTCGGGAACAGCTCAGCTTCAGCTAGAAGCCGTCAGATATGACAATTACTGTGGGATCCGTGAGGGAGTACATTCCGATGATGAACTCTCGGATTCCTATTCCGCTCTCGCTTCTGACGACACAACGTCTAGCATAGGGCAAGCTCGAGAGGTGCTCATGGTCAATACAGATCAGATAGCCAAAATCATTGAAGAGGCCCTGGCTAAGCAGAAGGAAATCTTCAAGTTTGAAATGGAAGTGGCTATGCAAGAGATGAGACAAATGCACGATCAACGAATCCGAGCTTTGTCGTGGCCCCACTAAAATTAACAGCGCTGGGGGTGGACCCACCAGTGATGATAGCGCTGGGGGTGGACCCACCAGTGATGACAACACTGCGGGTGGCCATATCATTCCTCTCGAAACTTATCCAAAACAGGATATGGGTGAGGCCGAAAAGATAAAGGAGCTCGAAAGAAAAATCGAAGCCCTGATGTCTGTTCGGGAGGTGAAGAGGACCGGCATTCCGTGTCCTTACCCGAGAAGGTGGGATTCGATCCCGTATCCGGCGAAGTTCAACCTGATCAACTTCACGCCGTTCAACGGAAAGGGCTCGCCCACTCAACATCTGATCTACTTCAAGTCTCACTTGGGAGTAATCTCGGGCAACGAGCCTTTGATGGTTCGGTCATTCGTTGGCACCCTTCGCGGGCCTGCCTTCGATTGGTACCGCCGTCTCAAGCCCGGAAGCATCAACAGCTGGGAGGACTTGGAAGGCATGTTTCTCGCCCATTTCTTCGATGATGACACCGAGGCGTCGATCAGGACACTCTTTGACGAGAAACAAAAAGGCGGAGAGTCGGTGGATACCTTCATCAAACGCTTCCGCAATCAGGCAATGAACTGCAGGGATCCCGTCACGGAGGAATTCCTCTTGCAGACTTGTCAGAACAACTTGTCCATTAACATCTTGGACGTGATGGGAATAGAGCCGCTCAATACCTGGAAAGAGTTGAAGGCTCGAGGAGAACAGGCTGAACGCTTCATCAGAAGGCGGAAGGTCGAGAGGAGCCAACTGATGGTCAACCCTCTGGATTCGGATCTCGTACCTCATGATGAAGGGGACGTACCTGCAACGGTCATTGACGATGATCAAACGTCACAACAGCAGTCCTGGGAACAACAGGAGAATTCGGACGAGGTGCTCCAAAACGAGTACTCGTTCAAAGACGAAGACGTTCCAGCTATCTTCGAGACCCTTCTCGAAAACGACAAAATCAAGCTCCCGCCCATCATGAATCAGGAGGAAGCTGACGATTCTGCGGAACCAACGTACTGCGCGTACCACAGGAGGATTCTCCATCCCACCAAGGATTGCTTCGCTCTCAAGAATAGCATTCAGACCTTGGTTGAAGCCGGCGTTATAATGCTAGGGTAAGCCAATTGAGAACGGCGATACTCCAAAGAGTACAAGAGTATAAACTGTTTCTCAAAACTCCGATAAGTATAAGAGTATAAACCGCTTCTTAAACTCCGACGCGTATACGAGTATAAACTGCTTCTCAACACTCCGACAGAGTATATGAGTATAAACTGCTTCTCAACACTCCGACAAGTATAAGAGTATAACTGCTCCTTGACACTCCGAAGAGTATATGAGTATAAACTGCTTCTCAATCCTCCGACCGGTATAAGAGGTTAAACTGCTCCCTGATACTCCAATAGGTATTTGAGTCTAAACTATTTCCTACCATTGACGGGAAGTTCCTGGAGGATATTATGCTAATATTCTTAAGGATAACCCGGTCGGATAACAAAGTCAAGCCCCATTCCAAGAAAGAAGCTGGGGGTGGATAATCCAATGCATCGGGAAGTTCCCGAAAGAATACCACATGGGTATTCTTAGGGATAACCCAATCATTGTGGAATTGGTGAATAAGAAATTCACGCTTCAAACTCTGAAGGCCGGAATGTCTCTTCTTATTCTCTAACTCTTATGAGTTATTTTTGTGAGATGAGATCCAATCCTCTGACAGGTTAATCTTTTCTCACCAAACCATCCGCTGATCAAATTAAACAACAGTGAATCCACCAACGTTCCCATCTGCCAGTCATTGGCGTTTCTCAGACTCAACGTGCTAGGTCCTAAATGCCTAACATTAAAGTCTCCCTTTGAGTGGTAATACGAGTTGGCACTTTCTTTGCTACCCGTATTCCACTCTCTTTGCGTTCTGGTCAAACCTATAAAAGTTAGGGCCAAAGCCAAAATCCCCTCTCGATTCCTCCGATGAACGAGAGGTCCACTTTCAAATCGAGTTAGGGTCATCTCAAACTCCTGCTGGGTCAAACCTATAAAAGTTAGGGCCAAAGCCAAAATCTCCTCTCGATTCCCCCAATGAACGAGAGGTCCACTTCCAAATCGGGTAATCAAACCTTCCGACAGTTAGGGTTATCCGAATTGTTACGATTCTCGGAGTGGAGATCCCACTCTTAGTTTCATCCTTCCGGATTCTGGGGGTGGAGATCCCACCTCGAGTTTCCTTTCCAGCTGTAGATAGAATATAAAATTCTTCCTCTTCAGCACCGGGAGATAGAATATAAAATTCTTCCTCTCCTCGGACCTTTCCGATGCTCGGAGTGGAGAACCCACTCCCAGTTCATCATTCCGGATTCTGGGGGTGGGGGATCCCACCTCAAGTTCCCTTTCCGGCCGAAGATAGAATATAAAATTCTTCCTCTTCAGCACCGGGAGATAGAATATAAAATTCTTCCTCTCCTCGGACCTTTCCGATGCTCGGAGTGGAGAACCCACTCCCAGTTCATCATTCCGGATTCTGGGGGTGGAGATCCCACCTCGAGTTTCCTTTCCAGCTGTAGATAGAATATAAAATTCTTCCTCTTCAGCACCGGGAGATAGAATCGAACCGACGGACTACGTGAGCCGACAGAATCTCAGAACAACGGGGATACGGGTTGACCGAAAACCCCGGGATCACCGCAATTGGACCAACACCCGCCGTGTCCCGATCACCCCACTGATAATCCAACCATCGAGGCCTACAGAGCTCGTCGCCAAGATTCCAACGCATCCGAAACCACTCAAATCCGAGTTCGGACGAAAAGTCAGCGAAAGAGTCAATGGCGGGACAACGGCAGGGCAACGGCGGACACCTCGGACCAGACTGAGACACCCAGGGGGATCCCGGCCAGGACGAAACACCCGAGGGGTGTCTTGGTAAAGCCAAGACACCCCAGGTGTCTCGGCCAGGCCGAGACACCCAAGGCTAAGGCTCCCAATTCAAGGCTGAATTATCTTAGCCAAGGATTGCCTTTGTCTGAAGCGGCGAAGCCCTGCCGGAGTAAAGAGTGGAGTCTGACTTTTGAAGCAGCGAAGCTCTGCCGAAACAAGGAGTAAGGAGTTCTCCATCAGTCCCCTTCATTCACCCCTCTCTTTCCTTAGTGCTGCCCATTAGCGGTGACCACTAAGAAGAGCTATTATCTCGTTTTAGCCGAGATATATGCTTATAACTTCTAGATCTCACGCGGATCGACGAAGTTCTGTTTCTATATCCCTTCGCGGATAGACGAAACTCTGCCGGATTTTCCCAGAAAAAAGATCTTGAAGAGTCGGCGGTCCACGGATATCAACATCCCCGTCACAGGCAAAAGACCCACGCAAGCAAGAGATGACAAACAGATCTTGCGTTTGTTTGAAAAGAGTTGTATCTATTTTGTTTTCATTGTGTACCGGTCTTATAAAAAGGCTATCTTTTTATTTCATTGTAACGATTGAAGTTGTAATGAATGCAGCAATGAATACAGCAACTTTTTCCGCAAACAAGCTGGCGACCACAGTGGGAGCCAACGGCATCGCAACCGACGCCGTCGTGACGCAACCAGCACTCAAGATCGGGGTGAATGAAGAACACGAGCTCGATCAACAACGGTTCAAAGAAGGCCTCTCTTCCTCCTCCTCCAGATCCGCCTCTCCAAACGGGTACAGAAAGGTAACCTCTTTCATAAATGATTGCAGGTCCTTCGGTTCAAAAATCCAAGACCCCGTTGCCGCCTCTGCACTTACACCACGCGACGTCCCCGTGTCGTCCAACGTGGTCGAGATCGCAGATCCGGACTCCTCTTCCGCCGAGGAGATGACTTCTGAAGACGCTCCGGCATTATCAAAGAGAGCACGACAAAGACAGCGTCAACGTCTTGCTCGACAGCTGGCCGAAGCTTTGGAGCCGATGGATGGGATCCGCTATAACGTAGATCTAAAATCCAGGCAACGCCAGGAGCAACCACGGCAAACAACCAGCCCCTCCTCCGAAGCAGAAACAAACAAATGGGTTCATGTCAAAAGAACCCGTTCTACTCTCGAGGAGCGAATCCAGAAGCGCCGCGCCTTGCGTGCGCATGCCCGAGCCCTGGTCCAAAAAGCACGAGAAATGCTAAAGGGAGAGGCCGTTAAGAGATCGCCGAGGTCCGAACGAGTTTGGATGCCAAAGGCCGAATCAACGCCTAAGGTAAAAGCAGGTAATATTGCTCTCCAACCTTCGTCCATTTCAGGTCCCGAACCTTCGGTGAAGCCCCACCACAGCGTGGATTTCCCCAAGTCTAGGAATCCTCTGAACAACCGTATCGATGCTCTACCCGAGAATCGAGGAAAAACGCTTGTCAAGGGAAGCTGGAGATCGCTGAAGGAGCTTCAAGCCAACATCCAGACTGGGGGTCGTACACGATCTCCTAACAAATCGATCTCTGCAACGACCAGCTCGGCGGTGCGTGCAAAGGACCAAGAGCCCGTTAAGGTTTCACCCTCACAAAGGAGTGATTCCAAACGTGCGACTCTTGCAGAGGCCAACAAGGCAATGTCTACTCAGAAGAAGACGCGTCGGACAGACGAATGCGTTATACCTGAGAACCCATGTGAGCAGCCGATAGGTTACTCCGACGGTAACGTCAGTGAGTTGTACTATCAGGCTGGGGGTGCGAATGAATCTCGAAAGAGAAACACCCGGGAAGGGGATTCTCACTGTCCGTGTACCAAATTCATCAGGGCAGTATTATCAACCTGTAGCTGCCCCAAGACCGCTCAGCAGAGGGTCTCGATATTCGAGGGAATTTCCGATGGAATGATGAAGCCCAAATCAAGGCATTCCCACCAAAGAGGATCGGTTGATCGAGATGACGAACTCCCAGAAGTTACCATCAACACGGTCAACAAAGGAAAATCCCCAATCATTTCAAGTGGTTCCGACCCTAATTCCTCTCCAGGAAGCAGGGTCAATTCGGGAACAGCTCAGCTTCAGCGAGAAGCCGTCGGATATAACAACGATCGTAGGATCCATGAAGGAGTCCTTTCCGATGATGAATCCTCAGATTCTCACTCCGCGCTCGCCTCTGATGACACAACGTCTAGCATAGGGCAAGCTCGAGAGGTACTCATGGTCAACACAGATCAGATAGCCAAAATCATTGAAGACGCCCTGGCTAGGCAAAGGAAATCTTCAAGTTCGAAATGGAAATGGCTATGCAAGAAATGAGACAAATGCACGATCAACGAATCCGAGCTTTGTTAAATCAGCTAGCGGAACCCAGCCATCGCATCCAGAACGCCGCAGTTGGCAGCAATCCGGAGGTGGTCGAAATCATCATGGCCAACGCACCGCCCAAGAATACTGGGGGTGGCCCCACTAAAAATAACAACGCTGGGGGTGGACCCACCAGTGATGACAACACTGGGGGTGGCCGTATGATTCCTCTTGAAGCTTATCCAAAACAGGACGTGGATCAGGCCAAAAAGATGAAGGAGCTCGAAAGAAAAATCGACGCCCTGATGTCTACTCGAGAGGTGAAGAAGACCGGCATCCCGTATCCTTACCCGAAAGAGTGGGATTCGATCCCGTATCCGGCGAAGTTCAACCTGATCAACTTCACGCCGTTCAACGGAAAGGGCTCGCCCACTCAACATCTGATCTACTTCAAGTCCCACTTGGGAGTAATCTCGGGCAACGAGCCTTTGATGGTTCGGTCATTCGTTGGCACCCTTCGCGGGCCTGCCTTCGATTGGTACCGCCGTCTCAAGCCCGGAAGCATCAACAGCTGGGAGGACTTAGAAGGCATGTTTCTCGCCCATTTCTTCGATGATGACACCGAGGTGTCGATCAGGACACTCTTTGACGAGAGACAAAAAGGCGGAGAGTCGGTGGATTCCTTCATCAAACGTTTCCGCAATCAGGCAATGAACTGCAGGGATCCCGTCACGGAAGAATTCCTCTTGCAGACTTGTCAGAACAACCTGTCCATTTGCATCTTGGACGTGATGGGAATAGAGCCGCTCAATACCTGGAAAGATTTGAAGGCTCGAGGAGAACAGGC
>NW_017973510.1:0-11318 GCF_001876935.1 Asparagus officinalis
TGTCAAACAACAGCAAAGACGGTTTCGTCCGCAGATTATGGAAGCCATTAAGGCAGAGGTTAAGAAGTTAATCGATTCGGGATTTATCCGAGAAGAATAACATCCAGACTGGTTAGCCAACATCGTTCCCGTCATGAAGAAGAATGGTAAAATCAGGATTTGCATTGACTTCAGGAATTTGAATGAAGCATGTCCAAAAGACGATTTTCCTCTCCCTATCACGGATGTCATTATCGACAATACATGTGGATTCGAGAGGATGTCCTTCATGGACGGCTTTTCGGGGTATAACCAAATCAAGATGCACCCGGATGACGAGAAGCATACAGATGCCGGTGCCACATACCAGCGAGCGATGACTAAGATTTTCAAAGAACATCTCAGGAAAACAGTCGAATGCTACGTTGATGATTTGGTTGTGAAAAGCCGCAACAAAGAAGATCACATCAAGGATTTGAAGACGATGTTCGATCTCATGAGGAGTCATCAATTGAAGATGAACCCCACTAAATCATTCCTTGGAACGTCTAGTGGAAAATTCCTTGGGTTCGTCGTCACCACTAAGGGTATACATATCGATCCCGATAAGGTGAAGGCGATACATGAATTGCAACCCCCGAGGAATCTGAGAGAACTCAGAGGATTGCAAGGGCGTTTAGCTTACATCAGGCGATTCATCTCAAATCTCTCTGGGAAGTGTCAACCTTTCTCTAAGCTAAACAAGAAGGGTGTATCATCTAAGCTAAACAAGAAGGGTGTTTCATTTATTTGGGACGCCCCCTGCCAAAAGGCACTCGAGGATATCAAGACATATCTGACAAATCCTCCTGTTCTCGTTGCACCAAAATCCGGTAAACCGTTCTTGATTTACATCAAAGCGATGAACCATTCGATAAGTGCTTTGTTAGCACAAGACGATGATAATGGTCACGAACAGGCAGTTTATTATTTAAGTCGGACTTTGGTGGGCGCTGAGTCTCGATATCCGATGATTGAGAAAGAATGTCTCGCGTTGGTGTTTGCAGTGCAAAAGATGCGGCATTACTTAGTGGGACAAACAATTTACGTTATCTCCAACGTTAATCCCGTGCGAGTATTTATGACGCAACCGGGTTCGATGAATTGGCGGTTGGCAAAATGGGCCATCCTCTTGTCCCAGTATGATTTGCATTTCAAACAGCAAAAGTCGGTCAAGGGACAAGCGATTTGTGATCTTTTGGCGGCAAACCCGACCGCAGATGCGGCAGAAGTATATGATGACTTGCCGGATGAAACCCACGAGGTTAACACTACATCGCACCAACAGGTATGGCAATTATATTTTGATGGTGCTTCAAGAGCAGTTAATAGGGTAATAACCCCGGGATGTCCCACCGTCTCCTCTGGAGTTGGAGTCGTCTTAATCTCCCCGGGAAAGCATGTAATGCCCCGAGCTTATTCATTGACTGATCCGTGTTCCAATAACGTGGCCGAGTACAATGCACTTCTCATTGGACTCAGTTTCGCCAAGGAGCTGGGGGTCGAATATCTCGAAGCTTTTGGGGATTCTCAATTGATAGTCAACCAGGTCCGTGGAGAGTATGAAGTCAGGAACCAAGACCTGATCCCGTACCACCAGGAAGCCATCAAAATGGCAGAATCTTTTGAAGAATTCTTCATTGAATATATCCCTCGTCTCCAGAACGCTTATGCAGATGCACTGGCGGCACTAGCGGTATCACTGGCACAGCCTCCCGAAACTGAGCTGTTAGTCACAGTACGGACGCATCAACTCTGCGTACCCATATACAGTAGGGATATTGAAGAGGAAGATGACGGAAACGTAAACGCCAAGGAGGTGAATTCAACTCAAATTGGGTCTGAGTCCCGAGATTGGCGTTTTCCCATCATTGACTACGTCCAGTATGGTATTCTGCCAGAAGACGTAAAAGAAAGGGAATCAATTCGCCGAAGAGCGCCAAGATTCTTTTATAATGCCGAGACCCATACGTTATACCGTAGGGGATACGATGGTTTATTACTCCGATGCCTTTCGAACAAAGAAGCAGAAGAAGTTCTTAAGGAAGCGCACGAAGGAGAATGTGGTGCGCATCAGCCCGGTCCCAAACTGTATGATCGCATCAGGAGGATGGGATATTTCTGGCCAACGATGGTTCGTGACGCAATCGAATACGCACGAGAATGCCACGCTTGCCAGATACATGCAAATTATATGCATCAACCGCCAGAGCAGTTGCACACATCAACCACGTCATGGCCGTTCGAAGTATGGGGCATGGACATTGTTGGTCCTATTTTTCCCCCCTCAGTCAAAGGCGATCGATTCATTCTGGCGATCACGGATTACTTCTCAAAGTGGGCTGAAGCAATTCCGCTTAAAGAAGTAAAGACGAACAACGTCATCAATTTCATCAAGCATCATGTCATCTACAGACACGGCGTGCCAAGAAGGATCATTCATGACAACGGTCCGCAATTTATAAGCAACGCCTTCATCAGATTTTGTGACAAGTTCAAAATTGAAGACGTTTCATCAACACCTTATTATCCCGCCGCGAATGGATTAGCGGAGGCGTTTAACAAGACGATCATTAAGATCCTGTCCAAGCTCGTGAAGACCAATAAACGAGACTGGGACGATAAACTCGGTGAAGCACTCTGGGCTTATCGCACCACCATACGCACGCCTACGGGAGCTACCCCGTATTCGCTGGTATACGGATGTGAAGCTGTGCTACCGCTGGAAATTCAGATTCCGTCCCTTCGGATCGCCCTCGCAACGGAGATGACGACGGAGGAACAACATCAGAAGCGTCTCGAAGAGCTCGAGAGGCTGGATGAAAAGCGTTTGGAGGCTCAACAACACATCGAGTTTTACCAAGCCAGGATGTCAAGGGCTTTTAACAAAAGAGTCCGACAGAGAAGCTTCAAGGAAGGAGATCTGGTCCTCGCTGCTCGCCGACCAATAATTCTCACCTCCAAGAAGAAAGGTAAATTCGAACCCAAATGGGAAGGACCGTTTGTAATAGACACAGTCTATTCAAACGGCGCATATCGCCTGATTACTCAAGAGGGCGCCAGGCAATTAATGCCAATAAATGGGAAGTTCCTGAAAAAGTACTATCCCTAGTACATTCAGGATAACTCATTTACCGGGAAGTTCCTCGAAGAATATTACACTTAATATTCTAGAGGATAACCCAAAATCATTGTCACCACCAAAATCCCTCACTGATCAATTTCAATTGACAGTGAGTCCACCAAAAATGTTTTTCTGGCCCTCTTGATTCTTTCCATGAACAAGAGGTCCACTTTCAGTTCGGAGTCCCTTTTCGATAAACGAAAGAACTCCTTCCCTTTTTCTCTTTGGTTAAACCTTGTTCATGGTTATAACCGGAGTTGAAAATACCACTTCGATAAACGAAGGACCCATTTTCAGTTTAGATAACTCATCCTATAAAAGGCAAGTTTATCTAAATTTTCCAGATTCTCGGAGTGGACACCCCACTTCTAGTTTCTTCTTCGCTGGAAATAGAATATAAAATTCTTCCTTTCCAGAATCAGGGAATAGAATATAAAATTCTTCCTTCCTTGTCTGTTGGGTTCGCCTTCACCCTAAAAGAAGACCGGGAAATAGAATATAAAATTCTTCCTTTCCCGCACCAACCTTTTCTAAGAATCTATCAATCTAGGATTCATCCTAGGAAGTTTATCCCGAATCCTAAGCAGGGATAAGTCTGCGCCTAACACGCGCTGCCGGTTTAGTCTTTTTCCGCACAAAAAGACACCAGAGTCTGATTCTGGGGTATTTTATCCTGAAACCTAAGCAAGGATAAGTCTGCGCTTAACCTGCGCTGCCGGTTAGTTCTTAACCGTTAAAAAGAACACCCGTCCACATATTCAACATTGTGGCAGGTCGTCATTAATAACACCAAAATCCATGCCTTACACGCATGGGGAATGTCATCCTGAATCCTAAGAAGGGATATGCCGACGCCTAACACGCGTCGCCGGTTTAGTCTTTCGCCGTAGAAAAAGACACCAGAAGACCAGTCTGGGGTATTTTATCCCGAAACCTAAGTAGGGATAAAGTCAACACCTAACACGTGTTGCCGGGTAGCCTATTCCCGTAACAATGGCGAAGTCTATGTATTCGACATCATAGCACGAAGTCTAAGAGAATTCATTCTCTTAGCACAACGTTACATGCGAACGGAGTTAGACAATCCGCATGCTAGCCCGACTCAAACGGTAGTCGGTAAAGGCTAATCAAACCCGTTGAAGGCTGGGGGTTAGCCAAAAATCCTAAAGTCAACACCTAACACGTGTCGCCGGGTAGCCTATTCCCGTAACAATGGCGAAGTCTATGTATTCGACATCATAGCACGAAGTCTAAGGGAGTTCATTCCCTTAGCACAACGTTACATGCGGAACGGATTCCGACAATCCGCATGCTAGCCCGACTCAAACGGTAGTCGGTAAAGGCTAATCAAACCCGTTGAAGGCTGGGGGTTAGCCAAAAATCCTAAAGTCAACACCTAACACGTGTCGCCGGGTAGCCTATTCCCGTAACAATGGCGAAGTCTATGTATTCGACATCATAGCACGAAGTCTAAGGGAGTTCATTCCCTTAGCACAACGTTACATGCGGAACGGATTCCGACAATCCGCATGCTAGCCCGACTCAAACGGTAGTCGGTAAAGGCTAATCAAACCCGTTGAAGGCTGGGGGTTAGCCAAAAAATCCTAAAGTCAACACCTAACACGTGTCGCCGGGTAGCCTATTCCCGTAACAATGGCGAAGTCTATGTATTCGACATCATAGCACGAAGTCTAAGGGAGTTCATTCCCTTAGCACAACGTTACATGCGGAACGGATTCCGATAATCCGCATGCTAGCCCGACTCAAACGGTAGTCGGTAAAGGCTAATCAAACCCGTTGAAGGCTGGGGGTTTGCCAAAAATCCTATGAGTATTATGGTCAATCATTTCAAACGTGATGAGGAATCATAATAAAGATAAAGATAAAAACCAATTCCACTAAAGAGAATCAAATGTCAAGGTTTTCAGCAAATAAAATCATACATCAAGCCCATGGCTAAGAATCTGCTGACTGAATTCAGATAACTTCTCGTCATAAGAGCGTCTAAGCTCCTCCTGCAACTCAGCTCTAACAGACTCTTCGTTCGCAGCTAAAGTCCTCACAGCATCCTCCTCTGTCTCAGCCAGTCTCTGCTTCAAGGACTTCAGCTCATCAGATAAAGCAGCATTTGCTTGCTGATTCTGCATCTTTGTGTCTTCCTTCTCACGGAGTTCTCGTCGGAGCTGATCTATCTGAGAATCAAGCTCCTCGAGGAAAGAAGATCTAGTGGCGAAATCAGCCTCAACTCGATCTATGCGGTCCCGCTGCACCTGAATCTCGAGCTCAGCAACCATCCGAGTACTGCGCCATGTCTGTAAGCGAGCATCCAACTCGGCAGCAACGAATGAAGAGGCACCTGTATCCCGGAGCTCATGAAACATCTGAAGCTCACGCTCTAAGCGATCAAGGTCATCAACCATAGCCGTCGCTAGATCCGGACATCCTATGTCCCTAATCAAGTTTATCTTGGAATCGAGGTAGGGCTTAAATTGGCGAAGAGAAAGTCCGTCGTGGAGGAGTTTGCCAATTATAACAGTCAGGGAGGAGAAATAAGAGCGGACTTCTACGCTGATGATGATCTTCTCAGGGTCATCCCCTGATAACAACTCCTTAACGAGGATATGAAGCTGAGAAGGAAGCCCTACACAAAGAAGAGAAGTTCGTCAAAAGCCTCAATGAGGAAATGAACGGCATCGCTCAGCTAATTAAATTATACCTCCTTCCCCTCGAGTCACTGGGGGTGATGGAGATGTAACAACTGTAGCTGCATCGACTGGTGGAGTTGGTCGCACAGCCGGCTCAACATGGTCTTTCTCAACAAAAGCTCCTGTCAAATTCAAAACAGAATTCGCAGAGGCGTTACATTATAGCTGCATTAGTCAAGGTCGACTAGTCCTATAATCAACTCAGCAGGAGGCACATACCTTCAAAGGAACCATCCTCAGGATTGTTAGCAAATGCGGACTCAGGAAACATGTCTCCAGGTAGCTGGTCATCAATCTGAGGTGAGCTATATATGTAGTGCATCATAGGAGTGTCCGCAAACAGGCTTCCCTCGTCAAAATCGTCGATGGAGAAATCTGACATAAAAGAATATAAGTGCCAAAGAATAATGAAGAGACTACAACTAATGGAAATGAGTTACCTCTCACGGGTGCATCAGCCTCTTCGTTTCCAAGGTTCGCCTCCTGCAAATTATCTGAAGGAGCAAGGAGTAGAGGACAGTTAGAGGATACACAAATTCATTAATGTATTATCTAAAGAAATACGCTGTCAGTGATAGATGTACCTTGACTCACAGAATCTGGTCCTACACTGATCTCCTCCCTAATGTCAGCAACCCCTGTAGACTTCTCTACAGGGGGTAGTGGGTCAGACTCATCGGGAGATAAGGGAACAGGATCGGGACTCATCTCATCCTCCCCACGCACTCCTATATAGAAATGGAAAAGCATGAGTCAATGTTCAGAATAACCAAGAAAATGGTTCAAAGAGTAGACGTTACCTCTGTCACTAATAGGGTCATCTCCAGCCAGATCCATGTCAGATGCTCGTGAAGCTACACGAGGTTTGCGGGCCAATCTCTTCCGCCTAGCAATAGGGATCGAAGGTCTCGCCTGAGGAGGAGGACGGAAATCTTCATCCTGATCAACTGTGGTATCTGGAACATCAAACCATAGTCAGTTTCAACACTTCTGGAAGATAGAAGAAAAAGATGAAGTGCAAACCTCGCTCGGAAAAGTCATCGTAATCTTCGGGATCCCCGCCCGAAGCCTCGTCTGTGGAATGGAATGTCCTCTGTCCCTCTTCGTCAATCCGACGAGTCTTGTTCCGTATCCTCTGTGCCCGGGCGTTTTCCCGAATCCTGCGGGAATCAACCTGGGAAGCTGCCTCAGCCTCTAACTCTGCGATTGGCTTCACAGGGATAGTCTTGTTGGCTGCTAACAACCATTTGCAGCTCAAGAAAGTAAGGTTCAACTGCCGGTCAGCACTCGGGAGACTAAATCTAACACCAGTACAGCCAGTCACGGTCCACAACCAAGCGCGGAGACCGTCTATCAAACCACTATGAGTACGAAGCTGCTGACGAGGATTCCCAATGTAAAGCTGGTCATAGCCAAACTGGCGAGCGAATCGGCACGGTAGATATGGTTCGATGAAGCACTGATCCCTCACCCGGAAAGTCAGATAGCCGGGCCTAATATTCACTAGCCAGTTGAAGCAGCCGATGTCTAAATAAGTCCGGTACTCTCTAGGCCTCTCATCATCTATCAAGCATTCACCATATCGACCGGAGAACTGCGGAAAACAAGTAGAGAATGCCCAACACTTATGGACCTGCAACTGCTGTCTGACATCAGAAAATCCGCGGCCCTCCCACCTGCCATTCTCAAGCAACTGTAGCAGGGGAACAGAATGGTCTGTGGCGTTCGGCACCGACATCATATCCGAGCGATGAAGGACAAACCAGGCCATCAGATAAGCGTACGGGAGCTCCACCTTAAGCGTGGGAATCTGACCTGGTAAATCGGTCTCCTTCCGTGTGAACGCACTGGAAAGCTGTCGAAGTCCTCGGTGAATATTAGCCACCATCACCGGAAGAAGTGAGAGTTCCTTCTTATAGGCGAGCTGAACTGCTGGGTAAAGTACCTCCAAGGGCAAGGCGTCGCCAGACTGATATGGAACCACGCACTTTTTCAACCAGATAGCAAGAAAGCCAGCAAGAAGTGTCATTGGTCGAATTGGTGCGGTAGCGTGCCACAAGAATGACTTGAACTTGGTCTTCGCAGGAAAGCCACCCTCAGGACCGCCGGTGGTGTAAGATTGAGCGCCGATCTTCTTCAGTAGACTGTTCACCTCTGAAGGAGTGAATGGGGCCAGCTCACAAATATCCTCGCCATGAGTGCTCTCCAGATTCTTGAACAAGTAGTTCGCAAATTGTTTCAGACTCACACATACCTTGGTCCTCTTTGCTAAGGGCTCCGACTGTGCCAAAGCAATATGGTAATGACAAGTGAGGTCCCATAGAGTCTCATAACGGTCAGGCATGCGATCTTTTAATTGGCTCAACTCATGACTGGAAGGAAAGTACTCCTGGTATAGCATCTGTCCCATGGACAAGCCAGAAATCCTGTGCATCTCGTGAAGAGCCAAGCCTAACTCCCCCTGCCGGGTCAGAAAAGTGTTCGAGTCTGGATTATATAGCTCGAACAAAGCACAGAAATGTCTCAAACTGATAGGCAAGCCATACACGGTGGCACGAACGGCTGCATACAAACCGCAAGCATGCAACTCCTCGCCCCATCGGCTCAAGACGTATGTCGTCATGCGGCTCCACCAAGACTTGTCCGAAGAGTGGACCCAACCGTAAAACCTGTGACGTGTCGCTGGCATCTCCCGTCCCAGAACAGCGAGACGATTCCTCAAGGTGGAAGCGGTAGCAAGGAACTCGTTACGTGGTGGTTCGTCCAGCCCCAATACACCAGGACGCAATCCGGTAACACGACTTCTGCACGAACCAGGAACCGCCGAATGAGTGATATAGCCGCAATGGACACTCATATGATCCTCTGTCAAGCGCCACGACATCTCCCGTGTCACAGCCTGACATCTGAGCTCAGTCAATGAACGATGCCGAGGAATCTCCGGCAAGTATATGAAGCCATTGCCGGTCTTGTGAAGCCAATGCTCAGCACCAATGAATACGGCTTCTGGGTCATCGACAGAATCACCAAATAGGAAATCGCTCTTTCGAAGAGGCTGAGTAGAGCTGGCGTCCTTCACAAAAGGCGCATCTGTGATTAGCTGGCGAATAGCTCGATGACCACCTTCCCTCACCACTTGGGCAACCTCAGTCGACGTGTCCGAAGCAAACTGAGGGGTAGCTGGAATAGGGGAAGGATCGTTGGAGTTCGAATAATGCTCGCCACGCCGTCCATATATTGCGTGGGACGGGAATGATCCAGAAGGGTACCCCACTGCAAAATAGACAGTTAAACACTGGTTAGTCTCGATTATAAAAGGAAATTGAACTCATCTTACAAATAGCTAAGATAGAGTCATTGCCTTATAAAGGGTGAGACGATTTGGCCACATTGTGCAATCACAAAACAGGGTATGTCGACAACATATCCCTGCCTTATAAAACGCAATGTAGTGTCAAATCGCCCCCTTTAATTTTGAGATATGGTTTTGACCAAGCAAAACATATCTTTGAAGCGTCGATCCTCACCAAGGAGAATCAAGGCTCTTCCCGATTGCCTCGCCAAGGAGAACAACGTGGGGTTTAAAAAAGGGTCAATTTACAAATTTATAAGAAAAAAGGGTTTATTTGCAAAAAGTAGCTCACCAGCATAAGAGGGAGGCGCG
Source organism: Asparagus officinalis (assembly GCF_001876935.1). Classification (NCBI taxonomy): domain Eukaryota; kingdom Viridiplantae; phylum Streptophyta; class Magnoliopsida; order Asparagales; family Asparagaceae; genus Asparagus; species Asparagus officinalis. The sequence continues at coordinate 9,512 of NW_017973510.1, forward strand.
CCATCAACCGACATGGCAGGGGAACGACCTCTCGAGGCGCGAGACATGACGGCCTGCAAAATAACTCAAAGGGTTAGATTCAAAAAATAATTTCAGCCCTAATTTTTGCATAAAAACCCCTCAAAATTGCATTTTTACCCCCCTGAAAGATTAGCTCGAGGCATCAAATCACACCCTCAACCCTCACATATAACCCCACAAATGCATGAATTAAATTGAGCATGAAAAAGATCCAAATTGTGGAAGATTTACCTGAAGAAAGGCTCGAGATCCAACGAAGATGAGACCTTTTAGGAAACTTTCACCACGTGCTCGAGGGGTCTGAGAGGAATTCTAAAAAATGATTTTTTGAAGGATCTCTCAGTCAAAGATCAAAAGGAAACCCAGATCTCGGATAAATATCAAAGTTTCGAGGAGAAAAGACGCTCGAGGGAAGAGAAAACTCAAAAAGGAGGAAGAGGGGGGGGCCGGCCCTAGAAGAGAGGAGGAAGAGAAGAAAAAAGAAGCCAAAAAACCCTCTTTTATAGCCTTAAACCAGATCTGGCTGAACCAGACCAGACCAGACTGAACCAGACCAAGCCAAATTGGACCAGACTGAGCCAGAATGAGCCAAATTGAGCCAGAATGAGCCCAATTGAACCAGATTGAACCTGGCTGGACTAGACCAGACCAGAGTGAGCCAGAATAGGCCAGATTGAACCAGATTGAGTTAGATTGGACCAGTTTGGGTCAATTTCGAACCAGTTTGAACCAAATTCGAACCAGAATTCAAATTGGAGCTAAATTAAGCATCGAAACGAATTCAGATCAATCAATGGTTCGATCCCTCACCTAGTTAACCCCTCTCCCACATATTGGGAAGGGTCAGAAAGATTTTGAGCCCAAATACTGCCTTTTTTGAGACATCTTTGGACCGGTTCTGATCATTTGAGCACGGAAATACTCCAATAAGGTATACGAGTATAAACTATTTCCTATTGTTGTTGAGAAGTTCCTGGAGAATATTTTTCTAAAAATATTCTTAAGGATAACTCAATAACACGACGTCGGACAACGTGTCACAAGTGAGGATTCAACACCGACAATCGAGCGTTAGTTGCACGTCGAACCAACCAACACGAGTTAAAGATTGAAAAAATCAGGAATCGACTTCAAAGTTCAAATTCCAACAACGGTCAGACAATAAATGCAGCACCGGAACCCCTACAGGCATTCTACAAAGCACTGAATGGCCCGAAGGATTGAAGGAATACAGAACAAAAGTCATTTCCAGGTCCCGTTACACCGACAAAGGGTAGGGGCAATCATATCCAAAGCATTCCAGACTCTTCTATAAAAGAACGAGGCTGAAAAGCTTTGGAGGGGGTATCTGTAGGCGTATAAAACTGCTTATAGGTCCCTTGACACAGCTCGGCGCGATGATTCGACAAATCGACGAACGTTCAAGCAACGAAACGAACTAAAGAGGCTACAAAGCTAACGAACTGCATGTGAACAACGTTAGTGGTTCGGGGAGTCGACGGGTCTTCCAACAAAGTGGATTTGAACTCAAACACCGACTGAGTTTACTGCCAAATCCGGAATCAAGTCAACAAATCAACAAAACAACCGAACAACGGACAAAACAACCGGAAACAACGGAAAACGACAAAACCAGCGCACCTGGGGGAACTCGGCCCGAACCGAACCACCCTAAGGTGGCTCGGCCCAAGCCGAGCCACCCTAGGGTGGCTCGGGGGCCGAGCAGCCACCTCAGGGTGGCTCGGCATGAGCCGAGCCACCCTCAGGTGGCCCGACTCCCCCCCCT
>NW_017973510.1:13523-19420 GCF_001876935.1 Asparagus officinalis
GCCGAGCCACCTCGGGGTGGCTCGGTGGCCGAGCCACCTTGGGGTGGCTCGGCCATGAGCCGAGCCACCCCAAGGTGGCTAGGCACAGTGTCGGCCACCCCGAGGTGGCCGACAGTGGCCCGAGGTGGCCGACAGTGGCCAGAGGTGGCCGACAATTCCCTTTTTGCAGCCACTGTCCTGAGAGCCTATAAATAGGCCTAGAGATGTTCATTTTCAGGGGTCGAACTTTCAAGAGCCGAAACTCTGCCGGATTGAAGAGTGAACTCGGAGCTTGAAGACCAGAAGACTTGCACCATTCAGATCTGATCCTCGGCGACCATCCACGTCAGAAAAGGCAGGATCTCGAGAGGAAGAAAGAACAGATCTGAGATCTACACGAGACTACACTCCAGATCTAAGCTTGGTCTTAGATCTCGAGATCTGAGCGATTATTCCCTTGGTGGATTAATCCCTCCCGGCTATTATTCCCTTCGTGGAATAATACCCGCATACTCGTGTAGATCCGACCGGATCTAGATCGCGCGGTGGTCCACGGATTAACCCCGGCGCAGGCAAAGAACCCACCAAAGCGAGCGACCGCAAAACAGGAGCTCGTGATTTGTTCACAGAGGAGAGTTGTAATTTTTCTTTATTTTCTTTGATTTAGTTGTAACCGGATCTATAAAAGACCGGATCTTTGTAACCCAAGATGACAATCATATCAATGAAAAAGAAAACAGTTTTCCACGCGAACAATCTGGCGACCACAGTGGGAGCCGACGATCTCGCCAACGAGATCGATGCGTCGCAGCCGCGGATTGCAATCCCGGTCGTGGAGGAGGTCGAGTACGAGTTCGACCAAGCCAAGTTCGAGGAGTACGTGTCCTCGTCCGGCTCTATCTCCCCCCGCAAGTCCAAGAAGTTCTCCTCCGGGAGAAAAGCTCGTTGGTTTGAAGCTGCTCGGGAAGCCCACGAAGCTCTCAACCCAACTGACGCCGAAGTTGCGTCAAATGAAGTTCCACCGACCTCCAATCAGGTCAACCCAACTCCCGCCAACGCCTCTACTGTTCAGGGCGTTGTGACTCTCTCAAAGAGAGCCCGCCAGAGGCGTCGTCAACGCCTTGCGCGGCAATTCGCTAAGGCGATGGAGTCTACGGACGGATTCCGCTACCACGCGGAGTTGAAGAACAGAAGAGGCAAACAGCCTCAACCACCAATGAATGGCGACTCTTCCAAGCCGCCAAAGAAAGAATGGGTCCGCGTCAAACGGAACCGTTCGACACTCGAGGAGCGCATTCGCAAGCGCCGCGCGATGTCAGCGCAGGCACGGGCTCAAGCTCAGGAAGCCCGTAGAAAGCTGCAAAAGGAGGTGGAGAAGAAGCCACCACCAACACGACAAGTCTGGAAGCCTAAGTCTGAAGTGGCGACTCAGGCCAAAAAGCAACCAGTGCAGCCTTCTAAGGAAGGTCAAACTCCGGCGAGTCAACCAAAGTCGCCGTCAATCCCAATAACTTCTCCGGGAGATCATGCAGAGTCATCCCGCAAGAAGAAACCAATTTTGGAGCGCCTCGGTCCAATTCCTGACGTGAGAGGCAAAGCTCCAATTCACGAGCGTTTGGGCCCGATGAAGAAGCCCAGAACGACTCAACATACTGGGGGTCGCCATCACCTCCAGCATGACAAAGACCTCAAGGCAGCTGCGCGCACCAATTTGCGCATTGAAGTCCAAGATCACGCCGAAAATTCACGCCCAAAAAGGCATGTTTTGAGGCGGGTAACCTTTGAAAGCCCAAAGAAGGCAAGTCAACCTCAGATGGAAACATTATCATCTGATAATGATTGTGTTGTACCTGAGAAGGCGTGCCCGCACACGATAGGTTACTCTGACTGTCAAAATGACGAGTTGTACTATCGTGCTGGGGGTACGAATAGAACCAGGAAGAGGAGTCCCCGAGAACGGGAAATTCAATGTCCCTGTTCCAAACTCATTCGGGCGGTATTGTCGGAATGCAATTGCATTAAGGCGGTCCCCGAAAGAGTTTCAGTTTTTGAAAGACTTAATGCGGAAACGCCAAAACCAAGGCCTAGGCGCTTCCAACGAAGAAGAAGGGTGATTGAAGACGGAGAATTTCCGAGGGTCACCACCAACATGACGAGCAAAGGGACATCGGCACGAGAAGATTTCGAGTCGATTCTGAAAGCTTCCCGACCTAGAACCCGTCTGCAGTCCGGAACCATAGAGCGAGCAACTTATGGTAGGATTCGGACAAGACGCCCTTCAGAAGATGAAGAATCTGATGCCGGCTCCGCGGTGGCATCAGATAATACAGTATCCAGCGAGGGACAACCCCGCGAGGCCCTGATGATAAGTGCGGAGCAGATGGCCAAGATGCTTGAAGACGCTTTGGCTAAGCAGAAAGAAAGTTTCAAATTTGAGATGGAGATGGCCATGCAGCAGATGAGAGAAATGCATGACCAACAGATCCAAGCATTGGCGAACCAACAAGGCGAGCAGAATCATCGTAACCCGATTAATGTGGAAGATGAGGATACAAATGCTCGTAACACCAATGATCCTCCCGTCAACGCAGGGGGTGGTAATGAGAATGCTGGCGAAGAAACCGGCGAAAACCTGAAGATCAAGAACCTCGAGAGCAAAATCAACACACTAATTTCCGCTCAAGAGACGAAGAAAACAGGCATTCCTTGCCCATACCCAAGAGAATGGGAATCGATCCCATATCCGGCGAAGTTTAATCTAATTAACTTCACGCCGTTTAATGGGATGGGTTCACCTACCCAGCATTTGATTTACTTCAAATCGCATTTGGGGGTGATCTCTGGTAATGAGCCTCTGATGGTGCGGTCATTCGTCGGCACTCTTCGCGGAGCCGCCTTCGATTGGTATCGCCGCCTCAAGCCAGGCAGCGTAAACAGCTGGGATGACATGGAGACCAAGTTCCTGGCCAACTTCTTCGACGACGACACCGAGATATCTATCGGATCGTTGCTCGATGAGAAGCAGAAGGACGGAGAGTTAGTCGATACCTTCGTCAAAAGATTCCGGAACAAGGCGATGAATTGCCGGGACCCGATCACCGAGGAATTCATCCTCCAGACCTGCCACAACAACCTCGCGTTGGACGTGCTAGAAGCAATGGGGACAGCACCATCCAATACATGGAAGGACTTGAAAGTCCGGGGAGAGCAAGCTGAGCGATTCCTCAAGAGGAAGAAGGCGGAAAGAGGCCAACCGGCGACGAGTGTTCCAAAGCAAAACTTCGTCCCACGGGGGAAAGGTAAGGCACAAGCTAATGCAGTTGATGCTAATCAAACCTTTCAATTGCAACCACAGCAACAGCAGCCACAGCAACAAGCACCCCAACAATCTCGAGGACAATGGCAACAACGGCCTCAGAAGCAGAAATCTGCGGAGCCGAGGTTTCCTAAAGTGTACTCCTTCAAGGATGATGAAGTTCCCGGCATCTTCAAATACCTGTTGGAGAACAACAAGATCCAGTTGCCGGCGATCGTGGATCAAGAAGGGGCCAGCAAAGTGACGGATCCAAAGTACTGCGCGTACCACAGAGCGGTCCACCACCCTACGAGATCATGCTACCACCTCAAGGACAAGATCCAGGCGTTAATCGACGTAGGAGTCATAACCCCGAAACCAGCCAAGAATGTGGGGGCCAACGCAGTGTCAATCAGTTTTGGGTCGGTGCCTACAACTTGGTTCGAGCCAAAACGCGTCACCAAAGTCGGGATGAAGACGGTGAATGACGATCCGCACGGACAGCGCCAAAAGGGACTTGTGCCGCACACAACCCCAAATGGCGAAATCCTTTGGGTTCATCCAGATCTGATTGGAGATGAACAATGGGCCGGTTCGTCATCCGGGAGGAAGTCTAAAGGAAAAGGGAAGTCTTGTTATGGAGTCTCTGCTATCCCAGGGGAAGATGACGAAAGAATCTCCACTTTCCTGCTCTCTGAAGAAGAACAAGAAGCTTTTGCGACACGGAGCGGAAATGAATACCACTACAATTATCCGCCACCTAGTGAGCAGGGGGTGAACAAGCGGGGACCAGCCAAAACTCTCACGGAGATGGGAGTGATTGCAAGTCCCACACCGGGTAAAGAAGCTCTACGACAACCGGTGAATAAACCAAAAGAGAAGAATCCCCAAGAGGTACAGAATCCGAAGCAGTCTCGTTTCAGTCGTCCAATTGGAAGAGACAAACCGGAAAGCTCGAAGACTCCGCATAGCTTCGACATTATGGCGCAATTAGCCAACATTCCTGCACGGATAACGCTGTATGAGTTGCTGCGATTATCCAAAGAAACCAGGGAGGCCCTACAAGAAGCTTTGGCCAATGCAGAGGTATTTCTGACTCAAGTCAAGCCGGTGCCTGAACAGCCAGAACCGCTGAGTCAACAGTGCAACATAGCGACTAAGAACCTTCCCTGCATTACTTTCACCAAAGAAGATATGCAGACGAAGAATTCGAACCACGATCGGCCGTTATATTTCGTCGGATACATTGGCTCCAGCCAAGTCAACCGAATCCAAGTGGATCCGGGTTCTGCTGTGAGTATTATGCCGCTTCGATTGATGCATTTCCTCGGCATCCCAGTAAGCAAGTTGGCGTCCACAGGCACTGTTATTTATGGATTCAACACTAGTGGGTCAAGACCCTTGGGTAAGATCCGGGTGAAGTGCCAGATGGGAGATCTGAAGACAGAAGTCACGTGTTATGTGATCGATGCGGAGACTTCGTACAACTTACTATTGGGTCGGCCTTGGATCCATAGTAATGTGATAATTCCCTCTACTCTCCATCAGTGTTTGAAGTATGTCGACACTGACAATGAGGTTAGGACGGTGGTCGCGGATAAGCAACCATTCAAGGGGTATGAGAATTATTTCACCGATTCTCTCCTTTATGGTAACGAATCCGATACTGAACCATCGGCCCAGGGCACAGACAGCGGAGAAGAAGCTGATTCTGAAGCCGGATTCGATTACGATGGTGGTTTTGTTTTAAATGACATTGTACCCTTTGTAATCAATCTTGACGATGAACAATCGTCAGATGGAGGTTGTAACTGGCAACTTGCCGATATTGAAATAAAAGACGATTTAGAGTACTCCTTGTCTCTTGATGATGTGATAAAAGAGCTGTATGATAATACCGACTTGTATATGCCGCTTCGATCATCCTATGTAACAAAGGAGCACCCCCAAGTTACCAGATCATTTCCTAAGTGAAGACGAAGATGATGACAAACCTGGTCGGCATTTATCTAAATATAGTCCGGAAGCGCGCAAGCTCATGGAAAAGCAGGGATACGATTTCACACTCGGAGAAGGTTTATACTTCGATCGAGGGCCTCGTACTCAAGCCAAAGCAGTATATGTACCAAAAGGGAGACCAGAGGATTATTATAAATACGGGCGAGGCTTAGGCTATGTTTCCTCATCCGATGACGAATGTGGTTGGCAAATTATCGATCAAATTGCTAACAAAGCTAAGGATGGGTACTTGCCAGATTCTTCAGCTGAGGATTCCGACACAAGTTTGGGAGAAATGTTCAAAACCTTAATGTCAAACATGACTACAGCTGATCCATCTACGTTGGAGGATGACGATCAAATGCCAACGTGGGAAGACCCATGGGTTCATCACCTAAACATGCAGTACGGTGATAGGTTCGAACAGAGAGAACCACCGACCGAAGATGAAGTAGTCCAAATTAATATGGGCAATGAGGCCAATCCAAAGCCCATATTCATCAACGGTAGTCTTCCTCCAGATGAGAAGGAGGAATTAATTGCCCTAATCAGAGAGTACATTGATGTCTTCGCCTGGAACTACGAAGATATGCCAGGACTCGACCCTAATGTGGCAATGCACCGC
>NW_017973511.1:0-986 GCF_001876935.1 Asparagus officinalis
TTGTAACATTCTGTAAGCAATCGAAGTTTAATGGAATCTGCAATGGAAACGACTTTCGCTGAAAACAGAGAAGTTCAGAACAAAACTGCTAAAACCTCCCCTGAAATAACAGAAAAAAGGGAAAACGCAGATATCTCCCAAACCGTAAGGAATTTGGCAAAACGGAGGAAGCGAACCGAAGCCTTCGGCTCAGTTCGGATGGCCCCATCCCGTCGAGATAGGCGATTTTCATATATAATTCGTCTAATTCCGACTTACGGTTTGAAAGTTACGGTCTATTCTTCGATCCATGCTCTAGAGCTCGCCTAACGGCTTAAAGCTCGCCTGCAGACCCAGGTTCGTCTGCAGTCCCCAGCTTCGCCTGCAGTTGCAAATCTACCTGCAGACCCAAGTCTGCCTGCAGTCCCAAGTCTGCCTGCAGTCCCAAATCCGCCTGCAGACCCAAGTCTGCCTGCAATCCCCAGCTCTGCCTACAGTCCCAAATCCGTCTGCAGACCCAAGTCTGCCTGCAATCCCCAGCTCTGCCTGCAGTCCCAAATCCGCCTGCAGAACCAAGTCTGCCTGCAGTCCCCAAGCTCGCCTGCAGACCCAAGTCTGCCTGCAGTCTCAAGATCGCCTGCAGACCCAAGTCTGCCTGCAGTCCTAAGCTCGCCTGCAGACCCAAGCTGCAGACTCGCCAGCTCACTGTCAACTGCCTGCCCACTTGGAGTATGGGAATAGTTACATCAGTGGTCAAATCCCACAAATCAAGGGAGAGGGTACAATACCCCAAGACCGTCAAGCGGTCGTCCACAGTACGAATGAGTGGACAGGCGCCGAAACAACCTGCACCCTCATGAATGCAGCTTACCTCACTTGTCCAAGCAGAAGGGAGGGCCGCCGGCGCTCAGTGAGTTGGCCATATCCACTCGAGTACCTGACAGCTGCTGTCACGCATACGAGGAGGGGCTTTCCCATTCCTAAGTGACGTGATGTAAAACATGGCT
>NW_017973511.1:1024-19409 GCF_001876935.1 Asparagus officinalis
ATTTTTTAACTATTTTGTATCAAATATTTTATTAGCTCAACATGTACGTTTTTAATTGTAGATAATTATTATGTAATTAGTTTAATTTTTAAGTACTCAAAAGTATTTATTTTAATTATTTTAACCTAAACCCTAACCCTAATTACAATTATATATATATTATATGTTTTTCGTTTTCCCTCTACTGTTCATCATCCACGCCGCCTCCTTCTTCTTCTCCCTCTCTCTTTCAACCCGCGAACCCACCACCTCACACCCAGCAACCCGAAACCGCCGCCGCTCGCCCACCAGACCTCCGACCACCGCCCTCGTCGACCGCCTGAGCGCCGCCCGTGGATCCGCCTGCACCACCGCCAAAGCCAGCGCCACCTCCAACAGCCGCACCTCCATCTTCACCACCACCTCTCGCCGCCCTGTTCGCCGCCCCGCCAACGACCAGCAGCCACACCCGAACCCCAGCCTCGTTGCCGACGATCCTCAGCCGCTCCAGTTCCACCACCACCCGCCATCACCTCTTCCATCACCACCATCGCCTCCCTAGTCCAGAACCGCCATCACCATCTTCTCCTTCCACCCACAGCCGCCCCTTCACCACCAGCTCGAACCCAACGACCAGATCCGTGCCATCGAACCCAAGCCTCGACCACCGCCATCGCCGCTGCAATCCGAGCCCTCCCCCGCGTCGCTGTCCAGACCCGCGCCAACCCCGCTGCCCTCCCTCAGATCTGCCTGCAGCCCCGAGCTCGCCATTGCCCGACGCCGACCCGAGTCCGACGTCACGCCCCACCGAGTCAGACCCGATCCGCACCGTCAATGTCGATTCGTTCGACGAACCCAAGGCAAGATCCCGCTCTCCTGTTTCGTAGTTTGATTATTTACATTTTTTTATGAATTAATTGCATAGTTTAATTGTGTTTATTTATCTGCGTGGGTTGTTTGGTGAACAATATTGATTTACATAATGGATATGTGATAAATAACATTTTCAGAATAATTATAAGGAATTAAAAGAATTTAGTTCGGCAAAAGAATCATTTTTAGATAATTATAATAATTTAAAAGAATTTATTTTGGAAAATGAATTAGTTTAGATTAATTGTTAAGCAAAATAATTTAAAATGAATTAATTTAGAAAAAAGATTATTTTTCTGAATTATGTAAATGATGTTTGTGATTTATAATTCTTATTTTGATCATCTGATATGCTATGATATTATTGCACATGATTTATTGCACATGTTTAGTTGCATTGATTGTTCCATGTTGTGATTGAGAATTATTAGGAGTTTATGACCATAGTGACCCGTGAGATATGAGTTGTTGACTTGGACTTGGGATGGGAAAGTCTTGGTTCATGTTATCGGATATGTTGTTGTTTATTTCCAGGCTCGCACCAGTGAATCGTTTCGCACTGGGGTGGGTCTGAGGAGCAGTGATCGGATGTGTATTGTTTATTCCAGGCTCGCACCAGTGAATCGTTTCGCACTGGGGTGGGTCTGAGGAACGGTGATATTGTGATTATTGTGATTTCTAGGCACGCACCAGTGAAATCATTTCGCACTGGGGCGGGTCTGAGGTACTAGTGAGATGTGGTTGTTAACCAGATATCCGATAATGTGAACTTTGACTCTGTGAGAGATGTAAACCAGTGACCTGTATAGAATGGCTAGTTACATGACCTCGATCTTGGCTAGGTATGAATTCTTGTGAGAGGTAGTCCAGTTGTGTTTCTTTTCATACATAGATCGGGGTCAATATTTAATTATCTACAATTTGAGACATATGGTATATACATGAGGGTTTCCTTGTTTGGATTATTTCGCTCGACGTACTACGTCTCGAGTTGTAGATTTTTAAGTATTAATTCCATTTATTGTATAACCTTGTTGCTTGGATGATGGTTCTGATCGCTAGCTGCATGTTTTCGTTACCCGAATGATTTACGGATTCTTATGATTATCATGTGGATTGCATGTTGATTTTGTTAGATTACCAGTTGCACGTTCTTTTGTTATTTCGGTTTTCGTATCGTTTCCCACTTGTGTTTCAATCATTCTATTTCTTTTGTGGGGTCTTGCCTATGTGCCATACACGCTGACGTACACCTGTTTTCTCTGGTGTACGTCAGACTTAGATGAAGAACAGGTTCAGCTCTTGACGCTCACCTGAGTTGAACGCGAGGTTCACCTTAGAACGAACGCGAGGTTCGTTAAAATTGAGCTTGACGCTCACCTGAGTTGAACGCGAGGTTCACCTTAGAACGAACGCGAGGTTCGTTAAAATTGAGCTTGACGCTCACCTGAGTTGAACGCGAGGTTCACCTTAGAACGAACGCGAGGTTCGTTAAAATTGAGCTTGACGCTCACCTGAGTTGAACGCGAGGTTCACCTTAGAACGAACGCGAGGTTCGTTAAAATTGAGCTTGACGCTCACCTGAGTTGAACGCGAGGTTCACCTTAGAACGAACGCGAGGTTCGTTAAAATTGAGCTTGACGCTCACCTGAGTTGAACGCGAGGTTCACCTTAGAACGAACGCGAGGTTCGTTAAAATTGAGCTTGACGCTCACCTGAGTTGAACGCGAGGTTCACCTTAGAACGAACGCGAGGTTCGTTAAAATTGAGCTTGACGCTCACCTGAGTTGAACGCGAGGTTCACCTTAGAACGAACGCGAGGTTCGTTAAAATTGAGCTTGACGCTCACCTGAGTTGAACGCGAGGTTCACCTTAGAACGAACGCGAGGTTCGTTAAAATTGAGCTTGACGCTCACCTGAGTTGAACGCGAGGTTCACCTTAGAACGAACGCGAGGTTCGTTAAAATTGAGCTTGACGCTCACCTGAGTTGAACGCGAGGTTCACCTTAGAACGAACGCGAGGTTCGTTAAAATTGAGCTTGACGCTCACCTGAGTTGAACGCGAGGTTCACCTTAGAACGAACGCGAGGTTCGTTAAAATTGAGCTTGACGCTCACCTGAGTTGAACGCGAGGTTCACCTTAGAACGAACGCGAGGTTCGTTAAAATTGAGCTTGACGCTCACCTGAGTTGAACGCGAGGTTCACCTTAGAACGAACGCGAGGTTCGTTAAAATTGAGCTTGACGCTCACCTGAGTTGAACGCGAGGTTCACCTTAGAACGAACGCGAGGTTCGTTAAAATTGAGCTTGACGCTCACCTGAGTTGAACGCGAGGTTCACCTTAGAACGAACGCGAGGTTCGTTAAAATTGAGCTTGACGCTCACCTGAGTTGAACGCGAGGTTCACCTTAGAACGAACGCGAGGTTCGTTAAAATTGAGCTTGACGCTCACCTGAGTTGAACGCGAGGTTCACCTTAGAACGAACGCGAGGTTCGTTAAAATTGAGCTTGACGCTCACCTGAGTTGAACGCGAGGTTCACCTTAGAACGAACGCGAGGTTCGTTAAAATTGAGCTTGACGCTCACCTGAGTTGAACGCGAGGTTCACCTTAGAACGAACGCGAGGTTCGTTAAAATTGAGCTTGACGCTCACCTGAGTTGAACGCGAGGTTCACCTTAGAACGAACGCGAGGTTCGTTAAAATTGAGCTTGACGCTCACCTGAGTTGAACGCGAGGTTCACCTTAGAACGAACGCGAGGTTCGTTAAAATTGAGCTTGACGCTCACCTGAGTTGAACGCGAGGTTCACCTTAGAACGAACGCGAGGTTCGTTAAAATTGAGCTTGACGCTCACCTGAGTTGAACGCGAGGTTCACCTTAGAACGAACGCGAGGTTCGTTAAAATTGAGCTTGACGCTCACCTGAGTTGAACGCGAGGTTCACCTTAGAACGAACGCGAGGTTCGTTAAAATTGAGCTTGACGCTCACCTGAGTTGAACGCGAGGTTCACCTTAGAACGAACGCGAGGTTCGTTAAAATTGAGCTTGACGCTCACCTGAGTTGAACGCGAGGTTCACCTTAGAACGAACGCGAGGTTCGTTAAAATTGAGCTTGACGCTCACCTGAGTTGAACGCGAGGTTCACCTTAGAACGAACGCGAGGTTCGTTAAAATTGAGCTTGACGCTCACCTGAGTTGAACGCGAGGTTCACCTTAGAACGAACGCGAGGTTCGTTAAAATTGAGCTTGACGCTCACCTGAGTTGAACGCGAGGTTCACCTTAGAACGAACGCGAGGTTCGTTAAAATTGAGCTTGACGCTCACCTGAGTTGAACGCGAGGTTCACCTTAGAACGAACGCGAGGTTCGTTAAAATTGAGCTTGACGCTCACCTGAGTTGAACGCGAGGTTCACCTTAGAACGAACGCGAGGTTCGTTAAAATTGAGCTTGACGCTCACCTGAGTTGAACGCGAGGTTCACCTTAGAACGAACGCGAGGTTCGTTAAAATTGAGCTTGACGCTCACCTGAGTTGAACGCGAGGTTCACCTTAGAACGAACGCGAGGTTCGTTAAAATTGAGCTTGACGCTCACCTGAGTTGAACGCGAGGTTCACCTTAGAACGAACGCGAGGTTCGTTAAAATTGAGCTTGACGCTCACCTGAGTTGAACGCGAGGTTCACCTTAGAACGAACGCGAGGTTCGTTAAAATTGAGCTTGACGCTCACCTGAGTTGAACGCGAGGTTCACCTTAGAACGAACGCGAGGTTCGTTAAAATTGAGCTTGACGCTCACCTGAGTTGAACGCGAGGTTCACCTTAGAACGAACGCGAGGTTCGTTAAAATTGAGCTTGACGCTCACCTGAGTTGAACGCGAGGTTCACCTTAGAACGAACGCGAGGTTCGTTAAAATTGAGCTTGACGCTCACCTGAGTTGAACGCGAGGTTCACCTTAGAACGAACGCGAGGTTCGTTAAAATTGAGCTTGACGCTCACCTGAGTTGAACGCGAGGTTCACCTTAGAACGAACGCGAGGTTCGTTAAAATTGAGCTTGACGCTCACCTGAGTTGAACGCGAGGTTCACCTTAGAACGAACGCGAGGTTCGTTAAAATTGAGCTTGACGCTCACCTGAGTTGAACGCGAGGTTCACCTTAGAACGAACGCGAGGTTCGTTAAAATTGAGCTTGACGCTCACCTGAGTTGAACGCGAGGTTCACCTTAGAACGAACGCGAGGTTCGTTAAAATTGAGCTTGACGCTCACCTGAGTTGAACGCGAGGTTCACCTTAGAACGAACGCGAGGTTCGTTAAAATTGAGCTTGACGCTCACCTGAGTTGAACGCGAGGTTCACCTTAGAACGAACGCGAGGTTCGTTAAAATTGAGCTTGACGCTCACCTGAGTTGAACGCGAGGTTCACCTTAGAACGAACGCGAGGTTCGTTAAAATTGAGCTTGACGCTCACCTGAGTTGAACGCGAGGTTCACCTTAGAACGAACGCGAGGTTCGTTAAAATTGAGCTTGACGCTCACCTGAGTTGAACGCGAGGTTCACCTTAGAACGAACGCGAGGTTCGTTAAAATTGAGCTTGACGCTCACCTGAGTTGAACGCGAGGTTCACCTTAGAACGAACGCGAGGTTCGTTAAAATTGAGCTTGACGCTCACCTGAGTTGAACGCGAGGTTCACCTTAGAACGAACGCGAGGTTCGTTAAAATTGAGCTTGACGCTCACCTGAGTTGAACGCGAGGTTCACCTTAGAACGAACGCGAGGTTCGTTAAAATTGAGCTTGACGCTCACCTGAGTTGAACGCGAGGTTCACCTTAGAACGAACGCGAGGTTCGTTAAAATTGAGCTTGACGCTCACCTGAGTTGAACGCGAGGTTCACCTTAGAACGAACGCGAGGTTCGTTAAAATTGAGCTTGACGCTCACCTGAGTTGAACGCGAGGTTCACCTTAGAACGAACGCGAGGTTCGTTAAAATTGAGCTTGACGCTCACCTGAGTTGAACGCGAGGTTCACCTTAGAACGAACGCGAGGTTCGTTAAAATTGAGCTTGACGCTCACCTGAGTTGAACGCGAGGTTCACCTTAGAACGAACGCGAGGTTCGTTAAAATTGAGCTTGACGCTCACCTGAGTTGAACGCGAGGTTCACCTTAGAACGAACGCGAGGTTCGTTAAAATTGAGCTTGACGCTCACCTGAGTTGAACGCGAGGTTCACCTTAGAACGAACGCGAGGTTCGTTAAAATTGAGCTTGACGCTCACCTGAGTTGAACGCGAGGTTCACCTTAGAACGAACGCGAGGTTCGTTAAAATTGAGCTTGACGCTCACCTGAGTTGAACGCGAGGTTCACCTTAGAACGAACGCGAGGTTCGTTAAAATTGAGCTTGACGCTCACCTGAGTTGAACGCGAGGTTCACCTTAGAACGAACGCGAGGTTCGTTAAAATTGAGCTTGACGCTCACCTGAGTTGAACGCGAGGTTCACCTTAGAACGAACGCGAGGTTCGTTAAAATTGAGCTTGACGCTCACCTGAGTTGAACGCGAGGTTCACCTTAGAACGAACGCGAGGTTCGTTAAAATTGAGCTTGACGCTCACCTGAGTTGAACGCGAGGTTCACCTTAGAACGAACGCGAGGTTCGTTAAAATTGAGCTTGACGCTCACCTGAGTTGAACGCGAGGTTCACCTTAGAACGAACGCGAGGTTCGTTAAAATTGAGCTTGACGCTCACCTGAGTTGAACGCGAGGTTCACCTTAGAACGAACGCGAGGTTCGTTAAAATTGAGCTTGACGCTCACCTGAGTTGAACGCGAGGTTCACCTTAGAACGAACGCGAGGTTCGTTAAAATTGAGCTTGACGCTCACCTGAGTTGAACGCGAGGTTCACCTTAGAACGAACGCGAGGTTCGTTAAAATTGAGCTTGACGCTCACCTGAGTTGAACGCGAGGTTCACCTTAGAACGAACGCGAGGTTCGTTAAAATTGAGCTTGACGCTCACCTGAGTTGAACGCGAGGTTCACCTTAGAACGAACGCGAGGTTCGTTAAAATTGAGCTTGACGCTCACCTGAGTTGAACGCGAGGTTCACCTTAGAACGAACGCGAGGTTCGTTAAAATTGAGCTTGACGCTCACCTGAGTTGAACGCGAGGTTCACCTTAGAACGAACGCGAGGTTCGTTAAAATTGAGCTTGACGCTCACCTGAGTTGAACGCGAGGTTCACCTTAGAACGAACGCGAGGTTCGTTAAAATTGAGCTTGACGCTCACCTGAGTTGAACGCGAGGTTCACCTTAGAACGAACGCGAGGTTCGTTAAAATTGAGCTTGACGCTCACCTGAGTTGAACGCGAGGTTCACCTTAGAACGAACGCGAGGTTCGTTAAAATTGAGCTTGACGCTCACCTGAGTTGAACGCGATGTTCACCTTAGAACGAACGCGAGGTTCGTTAAAATTGAGCTTGACGCTCACCTGAGTTGAACGCGAGGTTCACCTTAGAACGAACGCGAGGTTCGTTAAAATTGAGCTTGACGCTCACCTGAGTTGAACGCGAGGTTCACCTTAGAACGAACGCGAGGTTCGTTAAAATTGAGCTTGACGCTCACCTGAGTTGAACGCGAGGTTCACCTTAGAACGAACGCGAGGTTCGTTAAAATTGAGCTTGACGCTCACCTGAGTTGAACGCGAGGTTCACCTTAGAACGAACGCGAGGTTCGTTAAAATTGAGCTTGACGCTCACCTGAGTTGAACGCGAGGTTCACCTTAGAACGAACGCGAGGTTCGTTGAGCGCGAAGCTCGGTTAAAATTGAACGAACGCGAGGTTCGTTTGAGGTAACCACCTCCTTAATTTTCGCCATGAACCCTTAGGGTTTCAAACTGAAACCGCCGCCGCCAAACCCAAAAAATTCTTCGATTTTTATTTTCAAAACCAGATCCAGAATCGGAAAAAATTTCTTGATCCAGATCCAAGAAAAATTGAAGAAAAAATCAAAGGAAAATCCAAAAAATGCTTCGGCTGTTATATTGTAAGTCGGGGGATTTGATTATTGGATTTATCCCCCCTACTGTCAATCGTCTCCTTGATAGTTTGTTTTCATCTGAAATACTTGAAGTTTGTTTACCTCGACACTAATATTTATATTGATTTTTGGTTGCTACCCCTTCCGCAGGCTGCAATAGTAATTCCTGTTTATGCGATTTGAACAATATTCATGTGTTCTTTCCTTTTGAAATAAAGTATCTGGGTACTTGAATCTGTAAATATCAACAAACCTGTGTGTGGTATATATACTGGTATTGGTGGCACGATTCTGCCTTAGTTATGTTCTCTTTTTGTTCACAACATAGATTTCTTGTTTTTCACATATTTAGATGCAGCTAGTTGTTGTCCTGTTCTACTCTCTCAATCTTTAACATCCGTATGGTCTTGAAACTACTAGTACAACTATCAATATCCGGTGTAAATTTTACCTGCCGTGATCTCATCTATAAGAATTGAGAGAATTAGACCCTCTTTAATTATCACATAAGTAGAGAGAATCCAGATCCGAAAAATACAGTTGCTTCTCTAATTACATCAAAATATGCAAAAGCAACATCTAAATATGCAGAAACAAAAATCACTCTAGTTCTTTCTCTAATGTGCCTCAAAAGAGTATAGTTTGCTTCGAACTCGAAGGGTAAAATATTTGGGAAAACCTGTTGACAGTAAAAAGTTTATTGTTCTGTTGAATTTCGTGATAGCTGTTATATCAAGTTTTGCTCATTAGTACCTGAATTAACTTAAGTTTCATCAGCTTAATATTCTGTTCTTTTCTCAGAAACAGTGCCTATAGCTTGGGATCTCATGCAAATATTATTATGATAAGTATCAAGAGTTTTGAGAAATGAAAAAAAGAGAAAAAAAAGAAAAAAAAGAAAAGAAAAATGAGCTATTTGTTTTGCAGTAAGCAAGCTGACGTACCAAAAACAACCTGATTATTACTACAAGTAAAGTTTCTTTCACTTATAACCGAACGTACCACCCAAATACTATTAGGCTCCGTTTGGCAAATGGTTAATGAAAAGGGATTAAGGAAAAGGATTAACATAGTTAGCCAATTCGATAATCCGAAGGACTAAATTATTAACCCGTTATATAAGTTTTATTTTAGTCATTGTGATCAGTTTTAGTGTTTGGGAATAACAATGATTTTGACTATTTTCTTTATAATTAGAAGGGTTAACTCTTAATCCTTCTAAATAGGATATTAGTAAACTCCTCATTTTGAGGGGTTAACTCATTATAATCCATCTAAAGGGGTTAGCTTAACCCTTCTATATTTTTTATGTTTGGCAAATTATGGAGGGTTAACTCACTTTAACCATTGTATAGATTTTTTATGTTCGGCGGGTTAAGAAGGGGTTAAGTCTCCTTAACCCCTCACTTAACCCTTTGCCAAACGGTACCTTAGCGTTTTTAATATTTGATAAAAGTTAACTGTGGTGATTCTTAATAGGGTGCTGCTATATGGACCCCAAATAGGGAACCCAAGGGGGGACATGTGAGGTGTCCCCCTCGGAATGCATGATGCACTGTTCATGCATTTAGAGGGGGACACCTCACCTGCCCCCTGTTTCCCTTATTTGGGGTCCCTGAGGCATTTTTGTTCTTAATATTACATTCGTCATCAGATTTTGTTGACGTGACAATGATCTGGCACTGTCATGTTTAGCAAAAAAATTAGTGAAATCACAAGTTCAACATACACGTTTGTATGAAACTTACAACTAATTTTTGCTAACGTGTCAGCCACGTGATCTCGTCAACAATATTTTACAGAAGTTTGCAAAAAAGAACATAGATTGATGACAATGATAATATTAATGACTGTGTGGTTGATGATTTCTAAATATTAATGATCCGAAACGATACTTTGGCTAGCACATAAGGGGCCTACAACAAAGTTTTGCCAAAAATCTATATGCATTATTAGATTATCCATCATTATTTTAAGTCTAATTTCTAGTTAAGTCCAATTTGATTTATGTTAAGTCTAAATTTACAGAAAATCCTCAGCATTAAAAAACAACAAATTATACTCAACCCTAATAACTTACACTAAACTCTCAACAAACCTAGATCTACCCTAACAAGCAAAAATTAGGATATATAAGCAACGCTAAAACGAGTGAGTGTTTATAAGTGCAAGTTTTGAAAACTCCATTAAGAGTATATAAGTGCTGACACAAACAAGTGAGGGTATATAAGTGCAAAATAGAGAAAACTAGACGATATTTAAGTGCAATTAAGCCATTCGAAATTAGTCACTCAAATCATTTAAATTGCTACTACATCCTCCGAAGTATCCTAATTTGTAAATTCAATGATTCAAGGGTGGGAGTCAACAGGGACTACCATCGCAACAATACTAGCAAATACTTTGCATAAACCCTAGAAACCCCCCACCGCCGCCTCTTTTGGCACCGCCGCCTCTTTTGGCACCGCCGCCGACGCCACCGTCAGCGCCTCTGCCGACTAGATTCCAAGTCCCCCGCCGCCGTCGAGCTCTGTTCCAATCTCCGTCGTTGCTTCTCTCAAAAGGTACTCTGCTTCCCTCTTTGTTAACTTCTGTCCTGGTTCAATTTGTAGCTGTAGATTCGCCCTAGACGCTTTTAGGGTTTGAATTCATTCTTTGTTGGTATACGATCAGATTGTGTTTGTTTGGGTAGACCCCCTAGAGGAACTCAAGTTTGAGTTTATATTGAAACCTCTAGAGGTCTGAATTTTGTCAACTATTATTCATGAATATTTATATATATATTAAAAATTCACACATGTGCAATTTCGCGTAATCCGATCAGTTGTCGCATAATCTGATTAACCATGTTTTTAAAACCTTGCCACTTACATCCTAACATGATATGCATGTTTAAATTCTAAGTTTCTTGTTGTTCTTTTCTGCTAAATCAGAGTGAGCGTCGAAGATATGAGAATGTGTATATGGAGCAGCATTTAGGTTAAATATGGGGTAACTTACAATGAGTTCGTCTGTGTGGATCGTGTTAGATCTAAATCAAAACTTGAGATCTAAAACCATATAGCCATGATTAATTCAAAGAGATTAACAATAATCAAAAGAGCGGAAGCTTATACCTGAATCCATGGATGAAATCTTGATTTGGGTTTTTGATGATCTTCTAACCTTAGGGTTTCTCTAAATCCGAATTTCTCTAGCTAGATGGGGGTGTAGAGAATTAGAGAATGTAACCCTAGGTTAGGGACCATAACCCCTTATTTATAGATGTTGTACTTTTGTAATTTAGCCCCTCAATAAATCACAATTACAACCTGGTATCTGCACATATAACCCCATGATTATATTTAAATACCCATTAACCCAACTTAATTGATCACTTTAGTGGGTTATCCTGAAAGATAGCAATACACATTGATTAATCATATGTGCCCACAAATAGATTTATTAGATTAAATCCAACAATCTCCCACTTGGGCACCATATGATTCCTTAAACTGTGTATAACCTTATGAGCTCAAAAATTGCTATCACTGAAATGGTATTTCCGAACAATCTCGTCCATTGACTATATCAATATAGGATCAAAGCGGCCTTCGTCACATTTATCGTGACTCGACCCATCAATGGTCACATATACCAATACAATCAAACGACATAGATCAATCATGGATGTGCAGCATGAAAATTACATGCAATGTGATCAGTACATGTCTATTTTCAACTGGTCCTCCTTAGTGAGGTCAAAACCAAACATAATGTAACAGAGTGTCTTAACTGAATACTTTATTCTGATCAGACAATACAACCAAACATAAAGCACCACAAATACAAACTCCCACTAAAACATAATATCCTCAAATAATACCACACCCATATGAGCAGTATGCTCATGAAAGACCTTAGGTGGCAATCCCTTAGTAAGAGGATCAGCTATCATGGAGTTTGTCCCAATGTGCTCTATGGATATCTGTCCACTCTGTACCCTTTCTTTCACAACCAGGAACTTAATGTCAATATGTTTTGACTTAGTTGAGCTCCTGTTGTTATTGGAATACATTACTGCAGATTTATTGTCACAATATAGCCTTAGTGGTCTTTCAACATTTTCCAAAATGCGCAGTCCCGTGACAAAATTTCGCAGCCATATTCCCTGATTGGATGCCTCATAGCAAGCTACAAATTCTGCTGCCATAGTGGAGGAAGCTACTAGTGTTTGTTTGACACTTTTCCATGATATAGCTCCTCCTGCTAACATATAAATGTAGCCTGATGTAGACTTCCTGCTATCTTGGCATCCAGCAAAATCAGAGTCCGAATACCCAATGACCTCTAATTTCTCTGATTTTCTGTATGTGAGCATGTAATCTTTTGTTTTCTGAAGATACCTCATAACCCTTTTGACTGCTATCCAATGATCCATACCAGGGTTGCTTAAGTATCTGCCTAACATCCCAACAATGTACGCAATATCCGGACGCGTACATACCTGAGCATACATTAGACTTCCTACAGCCGAAGCATAAGGAATCTTCTGCATTTCCTGAATTTCAAGGTTACCTTTAGGGCACTGATTGAGACTAAACTTGTCTCCTTTAGCAACAGGGGTGTCACCTGGTCTGCAATCTTGCATGCCAAACCTTTTAAGTACCTTATCGATATAGCTCTTTTGTGATAATCCAAGAATACCCCGAGAGCGATCTCGATGTATCTGGATCCCTAATATAAAAGAGGCGTCCCCAAGATCTTTCATCTCAAAATTCTTTGATAGAAATCTCTTGGTTTCGTGCAACATGCCTATATCATTAGTGGCAAGCAAGATGTCATCGACATACAGAACCAGAAAAATATACTTACTCCCACTGAACTTGTGATATACACAGTCATCAACAATGTTCATCTCAAAACCGAACGAGATAACTATTTGTTGAAACTTATGATACCATTGACGAGGAGCTTGCTTGAGTCCATAGATGGATTTCCTTAATTTGCAAACCATATTCTTTGGGTCTCCTGACACAAAGTTTTCTGGTTGCACCATATAAATCATCTCATCAATGTCTCCATTGAGAAATGCAGTCTTAACATCCATCTGATGTAACTCAAGATCATAATGAGCAACAAGTGCCATGATTATTCTGAAAGAGTCTTTCGATGAAACCGGAGAGAAAGTCTCTGTATAATCAATGCCTTCCTTTTGAGTATAGCCTTTAGCCACAAGACGTGCCTTATACCTCTCCACATTACCATTTGCATCCCGCTTGGTTTTAAAAATCCATTTACAACCAATTGGTTTTGCACCTTCTGGTAATGGGACAAGTTCCCAAACCTTATTGTCTTGCATAGACTTGTACTCTTCATTCATGGCATCAATCCACTGTTGAGAGTTAGAACTTTTCATGGCCTGAGAGAAGTTGATTGGATCATCTTCTAACATTCCACTACTTTCCTCATGTTCTTGGAGAAATACAATATAATCATCCGGAATAGCATTTCTCCTTTCTCTCGTGGATCTCCTTAATGGCACTGGTTCTTGAGGTTGTTGAGTTTGTTCTTCTGGAACAGGGAGTTGTTCAACATTATCATCTTGAGGTTCCGGATTTACTTCTTGAGCAACAACAGGTATAGGAACCTGAATATTGTCAAAAGTAACTGTATGGATTGGATCTGAAGCCAATTCCTCCTCAAAACTAATGTCTCTAACCTTATTTCTCCCCCCAAACTCAACATCCTCAAAGAATGTTGCTGTTCCCGTCTCAAAAATATTCCTTATAGTGGGATCATAAAACTTATAGCCCCTAGAGCGTTCAGAGTATCCAATAAAGTAGCTGCTAACTGTTTTGGAGTCCAATTTCTTTTCATTTGGCCTATAAGGCCTTGCCTCAGCTGGACATCCCCAAATATGTAAATGCTTTAAACTGGGCTTTCGACCAGTCCAAAGCTCATAAGGTGTTTTAGCAACTGCTTTACTTGGTACTCTATTCAGAATGTAAGCTGCTGTCTTAAGTGCTTCTCCCCAGAGTGACTCTGGTAAAGAAGAATGAGCAATCATACTTCTTACCATATCCTTAAGAGTCCTATTTCGTCTTTCAGCTACACCATTCATGCTAGGTGAACCCGGCATGGTGTACTGTGGGACGATACCGTATTCCTCTAGGTATCTAGCAAATGGTCCTGGACGTTGTTCACCTGAACCATCATATCTACCGTAGTACTCACCACCACGATCAGATCTGACGGTTTTAATTCTTCTGTTGAGTTGATTCTCAACTTCAGCTTTATAGGCTTTGAACATGTCCAGAGACTCAGATTTTTCATGAATAAGATATAGGTGCCCATAACGTGAGTAATCGTCTATGAATGATATAAAATATTGTTGACCATTCCAGGATTCCGTAGGGAATGGCCCACAAATATCCGTATGTATCAATTCTAAGACATCCGAATATCTGTTGGCACCTAATCTCTTCACTTTGGTCTGTTTTCCCTTGATACATTCAACACATACATCGAAGTCCGAAAAATCAAGGGAATCCAAAATGCCATCAGACACAAGACGCTCAATTCTACCTTTTGAGATATGACCTAAGCGCTTATGCCATAATGTCGCCGAATTTTCCTTATTTAATTTACGCTTAGTACCACGTGATTCCACATGCAAGGATTCATTGTAAGAAGCAATTGTATCAAGCAAATATAGGTTGTCATAAATACTCAAGTAACCGGTTCCCACAATATTTGAATTAAAAGATAAACTGAATTGATTGTTTTCAAATGAACAAGAATAACCTGATTTGTCCAATACAGAAACAGAAACCAAATTCCGTCTAAAAGACGGTACTACAAAAGTATCTTTTAAATCCAAATAATAACCAGTTCCTAACAACAACCTAAAGTGCCCAATTGCTTCCACATCTACCGATTGTCCGTCGCCCACAAAGATGTGTCTTTCAACATCACTTGGCTTTCGGTAGCTCAGGCAACCCTGCATAGAAACACTTATGTGAGTAGTAGCACCAGAGTCTAACCACCAAGTGTTTCTAGGTACTGAAGCTAAATTAACCTCAGAACAGACCAAAGCAAGGAACGTACCCTTATTATCACGCCTACAGTCCTTCTTTACATGTCCTGGCTTCTTACAGAAGAAACAACCCTGATTATCCTTATGTTGTTTCTTCTCAACTGGACCCTTAGCAGCTTCCTTATCATTCTTTCTTTTCTTGCCCTTATCCTTAGAGGCATAGACCAAATGAGCACTTTCTGTCTTATCTTGCTTTAACCTGTCTTCTTCTTGCACACAGTATGAAATGAGCTCATTTAGAGTCCATTTCTCCTTTTGACAGTTATAACTGACCTTAAATTGATTAAACTGTGCAGGAAGAGACAACAAAACCAGATGCACTAATAACTCGTCACAAAGATCGAGTTTAAGTGCCTTAAGCTTTGAAGCAATATGAGACATTTCCATAATGTACTCCCTGATATTTCCTTTGCCCTTATACTTCATTGAAATCAAGCGAGCTAAAAGCGTGTTTATTTCTACCTTATCGTTTTTCGCAAAACGCTTCTCAATTTCGGCAAGGAAATCTTTAGCCTTAATAATCCCTTCGGATTCTATGTCCCTGAAGGCTTCCGGAACGCCGCGCTTAATGATCATAAGACTCATGCGATTTGAACGCTCTCACTTCTCATGCTCCTTCTTTGCATCAGGAGTGCTATCCGCATTGAGAGGTTGAGGTTGTTCAATTCTTAATGCATAGTCAAGATCCATGTAGCCAAGAACAATTAATATGTTCTCTTTCCAAACCTTGAAGTTTGTCCCATTTAACATGGGAATTGAGTTGATGTTAGCAGAAATTGTTACAACAGATGCATTAGCTGAAGTAAAACAAAAGATGCTCACATCAATAACCATAATCAATAAAATTCAAATAATGACAATCCCCATCCAAGATACCGGCACAACATTAATATCAAGTCTTTGGACAGTAATATTAACTTGTAAGTGATACCTTGTTGCAATGATCAAACATTGACAATAACTCATGTCAAATAATGAAACTATCTTTGGATCGATTCATTATTCACATGTAAACCTTATAATTGTCACACGCTTATCATCGCAGATGTGTATACAGTCTAAATAAATATTAACCTTCCTTTGGGCCGATTAAATATTTACACGAAAGCATACACACAAACATCTCACATTCCTCATGAACAATCTACACAAGAGAGGTTACTTTGGCAACTTCTTGTTTCAATTAATCAATTGGAGTGAGAGACAACATTAATACCTTAGTGTCATAATATTTGAATTAAATAATTGATAAAAAAAACCGAATTAGGTTTAAATTAAAAAAATTAAATCAACTGAATTTCCAAAAACTTAATTGGGGTCTCATAGCTTAATTAGGGCCCATAACTTAATTGAATAAATTAAGTATACCAAAGTGGACCCATGAAAAGCCGAGGCTTAACCATAATGAACACGAAGTTCCCTTAACTTCGAACGCGAGGTTCGACTGTATTGAGTACGAGACTCACTTAAGTACGAACGCGAGGTTCGTTTGAGAACAAACGCGAGGTTTGTTAAAGAAAGGATGAACGCGAGGTTCGACTGAAGCACGAACGCGAGGTTCGTCTGAAGCACGAACGCGAGGTTCGTCTGAAGCACGAACGCGAGGTTCGACTGAAGCACGAACGCGAGGTTCGACTGAAGCACGAACGCGAGGTTCGACTGAAGCACGAACGCGAGGTTCGACTGAAAATGAACGTGATGTTCGACCTGAGAATGAACGCAACGTTCAACGAACGCAACGTTCGACGAACGCATGTTTCATTAGAGAACGAACGTGGGTTCGTTTGAGAACGAACGCAAGGTTCGTTTGAAGCTTTCAAGCCTCGGTTAAAATTGAACGAACGCGAGGTTCGTTTGAGGTAACCACCTCCTTAATTTTCGCCATGAACCCTTAGGGTTTCAAACTGAAACCGCCGCCGCCAAACCCAAAAAATTCCTCGATTTTTATTTTCAAAACCAGATCCAGAATCGGAAAAAATTTCTTGATCCAGATCCAAGAAAAATTGAAGACAAAATCAAAGGAAAATCCAAAAAATTCCAAAAAGTTACTGTTCAACAGTGATTTTTCAGTCACTGTTCATCCGAAAAATACTTTACTGTTCAACCCAAAAAAAATTTCCGCTACTGTTCACCGAACATTACTATTCATCCGAGAATAAAACTGAATCTTTAACCAGAGATTTAATATCAAAAAACCTAATAAAACTTAAATCCCTAAGAATTAATCAAGGTGGCTCTGATACCACTTGTTAGATCTAAATCAAAACTTGAGATCTAAAACCATATAGCCATGATTAATTCAAAGAGATTAACAGAAATCTAAAAAGAGCGGAAGCTTATACCTGAATCCATAGAAGAAATCTTGATTTGAGTTTTTTGATGATCTTCTAACCTTAGGGTTTCTCTAAATCCGAATTTCTCTAGCTATATGGGGGTGTAGAGAATTAGAGAATGTAACCCTAGGTTAGGGACCATAACCCCTTATTTATAGATGTTGTACTTTTGTAATTTAGCCCCTCAATAAATCACAATTACAACCTGATATCTGCACATATAACCCCATGATTATATTTAAATACCCATTAACCCAACTTAATTGATCACTTTAGTGGATTATCCTAAAAGATAGCAATACATATTGATTAATCATATGTGCCCACAAATAGATTTATTAGATTAAATCCAACATCTATTCCCTTCATCATATCTAAACGGCAAAATCTTCATGTAGATTCCTTCAGTGACTCATCTCTACAGAATCAGTGCCCTTATTTATTTATTTTTCCACATAAAAAACATTTATACAACTCCTTTCATATGATAACGCAAGCAAGTGCTTGTCGATCTTTTGAAGCACAAGCTGAAATATAATGATTAAAAATAAAGTAAACTCACGCCGACAAATACAATCATTTAGATCGATAACAATAGGAGACGTGTTGCCTTAAGCTTGTCTCAAATAAATAAATACATTTGTCTTAAATAGACATATCTACAATTTAACAGTGGGATTGTAGATATGTCTATTTAAGACAAATGTATTTATTTATTTGAGACAAGCTTGCTATTTATTTAAGACATATCTACAATCCTCTTTTTGGTGTTATACTTGAGAGCAACAGATTGCTAGCCTTTTTTATTTTAAAATTTTGAGTAGAAAATGACTTGTCTTAATTTAACAGTGGGTGTTTAAGTGTTTTGCTATATTAATGTAGTCTGCCCAAATTTTTGTCAGCATTGTTTGCTTGCTGCATTAAAATAAGTTTTTTGCTTGTCTAAATAACGAATCTGTTGCTCTCAAGTATAACACCAAAAAGAGGAGCCATAATAGATGAATTTGGATCCTCTTCACTACAAAAAAAATAATGGAGAGACTGAAGGAATTTCAGCATCAGCAGCAGAATCAGGAAAAACAGGCGGCGGTCGACCGGTCC
>NW_017973512.1:0-2539 GCF_001876935.1 Asparagus officinalis
CACGCGGATCGACGAAGCTCTGTCTGATTCTTTCGGAACAGATCTGATTGCCCGGTGGTCCACGGATATTAACGTCCCTGTCACAGGCCAAAGACCCACGCAAGCAAGAGACCGCAAAACAGGATCTTGCGTTTGTTTTGACAAGAGTTGTAACCCTTTTGTTTTCATTGTGTAAAAGGTCTTATAAAAAGACAATCTTTTTATTTTCATTGTAACGACTAAAGTTGTAATGAATACGGCAATGAATACAACAACTTTTGATGCCAACAAGCTGGCGACCACAGTGGGAGCCAACGGCATCGCTACCGACGCCGTCGTGACGCAACCGGCATTCAAGATCCGGGTGAATGAAGAGATCGAATACGAGTTCGATCGGCAAAAGTTCGAAGAAGGCCTCTCTTCATCCTCCTCCAGATCCGCCTCTCCGAACAGGCGCAAAAAGGTAAATTCTTCCAGAAATGTTCGCAGGACCTTCGGCTCGAAGATCCAAGACCCCGTTGCCGCCGCTGCACTTGCACCACGTGACGTCCCCGCGTCGTCCAACGTGGTCGAGATCGCAGATCCGGACTTCTCCTCCGCCGAGGAGATGGCTACTGAAGACGCTCCAACATTGTCAAAGAGAGCACGACAAAGACGGCGTCAAAGCCTTGCTCGTCAGCTGGCCAACCGCTACAATGAAGATCTCAAATCCAGGCGACTACGAGAACAACAACGGCGAACAACCAACCCCTCCTCCAAAGCAGAAACGAACGAATGGGTTCGTGTCAAAAGAACCCGTTCTACTCTCGAGGAGCGAATCCAGAAGCGCCGCACCTTGCTGGCACATGCCCGAGCCCTGGTGCGAAAAGCATGAGAAATGCAAAAGGAAGAGGCAGTTAAGAGATCACCGAGATCCAAACGAGTTTGGGTGCCAAAGGCCAAATCAACGCCTAAGGCAAAAGCAGGCGACGTTGCTCTCCGGCCTTCGTCAACTTCAGATCCCGAACCTCCGATGAATCCCCACCGCAGCGGAGATTTCACCAAGCTTAGGATTCCTCTGGAGGATCATATCGGCACTCTACCCGAGAATCAAGGAAAAGCGCTTGATAAGGAGAGCTGGAGATCATTGAACGAGCTGCAAGCCAACACCCGGACTGGGGGTCGTACGCGACCTCCTAACAAACGGATTCCTGCAACGGCCAGCTTGCTCTGAAGGATCGTATCGGCGCTCTACCCGAGAATCGAGGAAAAGCGCTTGATAAGGAGAGCTGGAGATCATTGAACGAGCTGCAAGCCAACACCCGGACTGGGGGTCGTACGCGACCTCCTAACAAACGGATTCCTGCAACGACCAGCTTGGCGGTGCGTGCAAAAGACCAAGAGCCCGTTAAGGTTTCACCCTCACAAAGGTGTGATTCCAAACGTGCGACTCTTGCAAGGGCCAACAAGGCAATGTTTACTCAGAAGAAAACGCGTCGGACAGACGAACGCGTTATACCTGAGAACCCATGTGAGCAGCCGATAGGTTACTCCGACTGCAACGTCAGTGAGTTGTACTATCAGGCTGGGGGTGCGAATGAATCTCGAAAGAAAAACACCCGGGAAACGGATTCTCACTGTCCGTGCACCAAATTTACCAGGGCAGTATTATCAACATGTAGCTGCCCCAAGACCGCTCCGCAGAGGGTCTCGATATTCGAGAGAATTTCCGGTGGAACGACGAAGCCCAAATCAAGGCGTTCCCACCAAAGAGGATCGGTTGCTCGAGATGACGAACCCCCAGAAGTTACCATCGACATGGTCAACAAGGGAAAATCCCCAATCATTTCAAGTGGTTCCGACCCTAATTTCTCTTTAGGAAGCAGGGTCAATTCGGGGATATCTCAGTTTTAGCTAGAAGCCGTCGGAGATAACGACGACCGTGGGATCCATGAAGAAGTCCATTCCGATGATGGGCGCTCAGATTCTCATTCCGCTCTTGCCTCTGACGATACAACGTCTAGCATAGGGCAAGCTCGAGAAGTGTTCGTGGTCAACACCGAGCAGATAGCCAAAATCATTGAAGAGGCCCTGGCTAAGCAGAAGGAAATCTTCAAGTTTGAAATGAAAATGGCTATGCAGGAGATGAGACAAATGCACGACCAACAAATCCGAGCTTTGTCAAATCAGCTAGTGGAATCCAGCCGTCGAGCGATCCGGAAGTGGACGAAGTCGTCATGGCCGACGCACCGCCCAAGAATACCGGGGGTGGCCCCACTAAAAATAACAACGCTGGGGGTGGACCCACCAATGATGATAACACTGGGAGTGGCCGTATTATTCCTCTCGAAAATCATCCAAAACAGGATATAGATCAGGCCGAAAAGATGAAGGATCTCGAAAGAAAAATCGACGCCCTGATGTCTGCTCGAGAGGTGAAGAAGACCGGCATTCCGTGTCCTTACCCGAAAGAGTGGGATGCGATCCCGTATCCGACAAAGTTCAATTTAATCAACTTCACGCCGTTCGACGGGGAGGGCTCGCCCACTCAGCATCTAATCTACTTCAAGTCCCACTTGGG
>NW_017973512.1:13422-19336 GCF_001876935.1 Asparagus officinalis
TCTTGCAAAGGCCAACAAGGCAATGTCTACTCAGAAGAAGACGCGTCGAACAAACGAACGCGTTATACCTGAGAACCCATGTGAGCAGCCGATAGGTTACTCCGACGGCAACGTCGATGAGTTGTACTATCGGGCTGGGGGTGCGGATGAATCTCGAAAGAGAAACACCCGGGAAGCGGATTCTCACTGTCCGTGTACCAAAATTATCAGGGCAGTATTATCAGCCTGTAGCTGCCCCAAGACCGCTCCACAGAGGGTCTCGATATTCGAGGGAATCTCCGATGGACCGACAAAGCCCAAGTCAAGGCGTTCCCACCAAAGAGGATCGATTGATCGAGATGACGAACTCCCAGAAGTCACCATCAACACGGTCAACAAAGGAAAATCCCCAATCATCTCAGGTGATTCCGACTCTAATTTCTCTTTGGGAAGCAGGGTCAATTCGGGAATAGCTCAGCTTCAGCCAGAAGCCGTCGGATATAACAACGACAATGGAGTCCATGAAGGAGTCCATTCCGATGATGAACTCTCGGATTCCTATTCCGCTCTCGCTTCTGACGAGACAACGTCTAGCATAGGACAAGCTCGAGAGGTGCTCATGGTCAATACAGATCAGATAGCCAAAATCATTGAAGAGGCCCTGACTAAGCAGAAGGAAATCTTCAAGTTTGAAATGGAAGTGGCTATGCAAGAGATGAGACAAATGCACGATCAACGAATCCGAGCTTTGTCGAACCAGCTAGTTGAGTCCGACCGTCGCACCCAGAACGCTGCAGTCAACAGCGAGCCGGAGGTGGTCGAAATCGTCATGGCCAACGCACCACCCAAGAATACTGGGGGTGGCCCCACTAAAATTAACAGCGCTGGGGGTGGACCCACCAGTGATGATAGCGCTGGGGGTGGACCCACCAGTAGTGACAACACTGGGGGTGGCCGTATGATTCCTCTCGAAACTTATCCAAAACAGGATATGGGTGAGGCCGAAAAGATAAAGGAGCTCGAAAGAAAAATCGAAGCCCTGATGTCTGTTCGGGAGGTGAAGAGGACCGGCATTCCGTGTCCTTACCCGAGAAAGTGGGATTCGATCCCGTATCCGGCGAAGTTCAACCTGATCAACTTCACGCCGTTCAACGGAAAGGGCTCGCCCACTCAACATCTGATCTACTTCAAGTCTCACTTGGGAGTAATCTCGGGCAACGAGCCTTTGATGGTTCGGTCATTCGTTGGCACCCTTCGCGGGCCTGCCTTCGATTGGTACCGCCGTCTCAAGCCCGGAAGCATCAACAGCTGGGAGGACTTGGAAGGCATGTTTCTCGCCCATTTCTTCGATGATGACACCGAGGTGTCGATCAGGACACTCTTCGACGAGAAACAAAAAGGCGGAGAGTCGGTGGATACCTTCATCAAACGCTTCCGCAATCAGGCAATGAACTGCAGGGATCCCGTCACGGAGGAATTCCTCTTGCAGACTTGTCAGAACAACTTGTCCATTAACATCTTGGACGTGATGGGAATAGAGCCGCTCAATACCTGGAAAGAGTTGAAGGCTCGAGGAGAACAGGCTGAACGCTTCATCAGAAGGCGGAAGGTCGAGAGAAACCAACCGATGGTTAATCCTCTGGATTCGGATCTCGTACCTCATGATGAAGAGGACGTACCTGCAGCAGTTATTGACGATGATCAAACGTCACAACAGCAGTCCTGGGAACAACAGGAGAATTCGGACGAGGAGCTCCAAAACGAGTACTCGTTCAAAGACGAAGACGTTCCAGCTATCTTCGAGACCCTTCTCGAAAACAACAAAATCAAACTCCCGCCCATCACGGATCAGGAGGAAAATGGCGATTCCGCGGATCCAACGTACTGCGAGTACCATAGGAGGATCCTCCATCCCACCAAGGATTGCTTTGCTCTCAAGAATAGCATCCAGACCTTGGTTGAAGCCGGCGTTATAACGCTAGGGTAAGCCAATTGAAAACGGTAGTAACTCCGACGAGTATACGAGTATAAACTGCTTCTCAACACTCCGATAAGTATAAGAGTATAAACTGCTTCTTACGACTCCAAAGAGTATACGAGTATAAACTGTTTCTCATTCCTCCTACCGGTATAAGAGGTTAAACTGCTCCCTGATACTCCAATAGGTATATGAGTCTAAACTATTTCCTACCATTGACGGGAAGTTCCTGGAGGATATTACGCTAATATTCTTAAGGATAACCCGGTCGGACAACAAAATCAAACCCAGTTCCAAGAGAGAAGCTGGGGGTGGATAATCCAATGCATCGGGAAGTTCCCGAAAGAATACCACATGGGTATTCTTAGGGATAACCCAATCATTGTGGAATTGGTGAATAAGAAATTCACGTTCGAACTCTGAAGGTCAGAATGTCTCTTCTTATTCTCTAACTCTTATGAGTTATTTTTGTGAGAAGAGATCCAATCTTCTGGTAGGTTAATCTTTCCTCACCAAACCATCCGCTGATCAAATCAAACGACAGTGGACCCACCAACATTCCCATCTGCCAGTCATTGGCGTTTCTCAGACTCAACGTGCTAGGTCCTAAACGCCTAACATTAAAGTCTCCCTTTGAGTGGTAATATGGGTTGGCACTTTCTTTGCTACCCGTATTCCACTCTCTTTGCGTTCTGGTCAAACCTATAAAAGTTAGGGCCAAAGCCAAAATCCCCTCTCGATTCCTCCAATGAACGAGAGGTCCACCTTCAAATCGAGCGATCAAACCTTCCGACAGTTAGGTCGTCTCAAACTCCTGCTTGGTCAAACATTCATACAGTTAGGGCCACAGCCAAAATCTCCTCTCGATTCCCCCAATGAACGAGAGGTCCACTTCCAAATCGGGTAATCAAACCTTCCGACAGTTAGGGTTATCCGAATTGTTACGATTCTCGGAGTGGAGATCCCACTCTTAGTTTCATCCTTCCGGATTCTGGGGGTGGAGATCCCACCTCGAGTTTCCTTTCCAGCTGTAGATAGAATATAAAATTCTTCCTCTTCAGCACCGGGAGATAGAATATAAAATTCTTCCTCTCCTCGGACCTTTCCGATGCTCGGAGTGGAGAACCCACTCCCAGTTCATCATTCCGGATTCTGGGGGTGGGGGATCCCACCTCAAGTTCCCTTTCCGGCCGAAGATAGAATATAAAATTCTTCCTCTTCAGCACCGGGAGATAGAATATAAAATTCTTCCTCTCCCGTTTCTCAATCTGTCTTTGCTTTTAGAAAAGACACGATTGTCAAATCCGGGCACTCGATGCACGGGGAATTTTATCCCGAAGCCTGAGTAGGGATAAGTCAACGCCTAACACGCGTTGCCGGGTAGTCTATTCCCGTGAGAAAGACGAAGTCTATGTATTCAAAATCATAGCATTAAGTCTAAGAGAAGCAATTCTCTTAGCACAACGTTACATGTGAAACGGGTTTTAATAATTCACATGCTAGCCCGATTCAAACGGTAATCGGTAAAGGCACATCAAACCCGTTGATGGCTGGGGGTTTGCCAAAAATCCCAAAGCCTATGTCTAACACGCATTGCCGGTTAGTCCTTGACCGTAAAAAGGACAAAAGACCACATATTCAACATTGTGGCAGGTTGTTATTATAACACCATAATCCGTGCCTCACACGCACGGGGAATTTTATCCTGAATCCTAAGTAAGGATAAGTCAGCGCCTAACACGCGTTGCCGGGTAGTCTATTCCCGTGAGAAAGACGAAGTCTACGTATTCAATATCGTAGCACTAAAAGGGTTAACTCTTTTAGCTTAAACGTCACATAGGAGCGGACTTAAACAATCCGCATGCTAGCCCGACTCAAACGGTAGTCGGTAAAGGCTAATCAAATCCGTTGAAGGCTGGGGATTAGCCAAAAATCCTAAAGTCAACGCCTAACACGCGTTGCCGGGTAGTCTATTCCCGTGAGAAAGACGAAGTCTACGTATTCAATATCGTAGCACTAAAAGGGTTAACTCTTTTAGCTTAAACGTACATGCGGAACGGATTTAGATAATCCGCATGCTAGCCCGACTCAAACGGTAGTCGGTAAAGGCTAATCAAATCCGTTGAAGGCTGGGGATTAGCCAAAAATCCTAAAGTCAACGCCTAACACGCGTTGCCGGGTAGTCTATTCCCGTGAGAAAGACAAAGTCTACGTATTCAACATCGTAGCACTAAAAGGTTTAACTCTTTTAGCTTAAACGTCACATGGGAGCGGACTTAAACAATCCGCATGCTAGCCCGACTCAAACGGTAGTCGGTAAAGGCTAATCAAATCCGTTGAAGGCTGGGGATTAGCCAAAAATCCTAAAGTCAATGCCTAACACGCGTCGCCGGGTAGTCTATTCCCGTGAGAAAGACGAAGTCTACGTATTTAACATCGTAGCACTAAGAGCGTTAACTCTCTTAGCACAACGTCACATGCGGAACGGACTTAAACAATCTGCATGCTAGCCCGACTCAAACGGTAGTCTCCTATAAATGCAAGTCATTGACGTACCAGCTCCACTAGTTGGTCTCGTGACTTGAGCATCCAACAAGTTCAGGTTAAATCCACACATGCAGATGAATCAGCTTTAACAGTTGGTCCTGCAGCCCTGACACCTGGGACCGCTTTGCTCCAATACCTTAAGAACTTAAACTGTGTATACTCCAGCAAACGTACGAGGATAAACTGTGTTAATGGCGATCCGTAAACCCTAAGGGTCAACGCCGTCAACGCGTAACCCTAGGTCAACGCCAAGCAACGCGTTGCAACAAAAGTCAACGTTCGACGATTCGAAACCCTAGGGTGGACGCCGGTCAACGCGTAACCCTAGGTCAACGCCAAGCAACGCGTTGCAACAAAAGTCAACGTTCGACGATTCGAAACCCGCGAAGCCACAACAGTCAGCCTTCGAGAGTTCAAAGTCCATACTAATCAACGTTCGACGATTCAAAACCCTAGGGTCAACGCCGGTCAACACGTAACCCTAGGTCAACGCCAGTCAACGCGTTGCAACCAAAGTCAACACACGATGATCCGAAACCCTAAGTCAACACAATGTGACGGAGGTAGTTCAAAGTCAAATCAATGACACGAGCCAAACTCAATTCATCAGCTACAGACTCGAGACTCCGACGACGGCCAAGCGATACACGCAGCGCCGGAAGAACTTCGGCTATTCGTCAAAGCATTGGATAGACCGAAAATCGAAGGAGCCGAGAGTTGAAGTTAACTACAGGTCCTTACGCCGAATGAAGGCCAGACCAATCACATCCAAAGTATTCCAGCCTCTTCTATAAAAGAAACGAGTCCGGAACACTTTGGAGGGGGTATCTGTAGGCATCGAAAATTGCCTATAGGTCTCCATGAACGGTTCAGTGTTAAAGAACGACGATGAACGTCACTATACGATCCACATGAGCCTAATCGACGTCGACGAACGACTACCGGACCAATCGGGAACCCGGCGGTGTTCACAAAAAGGACAACGCTCTTCGTGCCTCGACCACTCTACAGATAATCCAACCACCAGAGCGGATCGAACTCTTCGTCAAGCATCCAACGCACCCAGAATCACTCAAATCCGAGTTCGGACGAAGAATCTACGGGGAAAACAATCAAATACACCTCAACGGAGTCTCAGAAATTCCAAAACACCCCAAGGGGTGTCTCAGAAAATCCGAGACACCCCAGGGGTGTCTCGGAAATTCCGAGACAACTTGGGGTGTCTCGGAAAATCCGAGACACCCTAGGGGTGTCTCGAATTTCCGAGACACCCCTAGGGGTGTCTCGGATTTCTAGAGACACCCTAGGGTGTCTAGGCACCCTAGGAGCCCCCCTAGCCTATAAATACCCCCCCCCCTTACCTCATTTTTCAAGGGGAGGATTTTTGGAGACCCTTGGCGAAGCCCTGCT
>NW_017973513.1:0-20247 GCF_001876935.1 Asparagus officinalis
GACGAGCAAAGCAAACTGATTCAGAGCATGAGCTGCAACAGGCTCCACAGTATTTGATCAACATCCTAGAATCATTTACAGCTTGAATAGCAGCCTTAGAAGAGCGTTTGGACAACCAGGTGACTCTAGCAACACTGTTAGATGAAATTCCTTCACCAATTACACCAGCTGAGTCTATTATATAGGTGTTATCAGAAGTTACGCCAACCCCAACTACCATTGAATCTACATGAAAAGAAGAGAGCCCTAAGACAGGAGAAACCAGAGACAAGGCAAGAACAAGGGGACATTCACAAGACCAGAAGGGCCTCAACTAGACAATTAGAAGCAACAGAATAATACTAGTCTGAGGGGACAACCAGATTAAACAACTCCAAAGCAGCGCAGATTTCTAGGATATTATTATAACTATAACAAATCTGGCCATAGAGCCGTAGAGTATCATGGTGAATCAATGAGAGGGCAACAAAGAAAGAGTCAGAACTCACAAAAAGGTACAAAGAGCGTGGAAACACCACAAAACACGGGTGCATGTTATAAATGCCACAAGATTGGACATAGAACGAGAGATTATCACAAAGCACCAGTAGGAGGTCAACAAGAAAGAGATCAGAATCAGCAATTGTAGAATTGCGGGCATGGCCAACAACAGAGGATCGAGTCACCTCTGTTAACTTTGAGAATTGAAGATCAGATGCATGCAAATCAGGAGCTACCTCCGAGTCAAAGAGATACTCATGTTACAGAGCCTTCAGTACAACAGAACATAATGATCAACCAAGTTTTTGAGATATATTATTTGATCTTGATATGAGTAGAGTCGTAGTGGAAGGTATGTTTTCGATGAACACCTTCTAGATTCGTATCTTTTGGGAAATTCACAATATGCTATCATGGATAGCCTTCAGTTAGTTACACATTCTCTAGACGATCCTTTTTAGTCTTCTTTCCTTTGGGAGAGGCATCCCTCTTAGAGAGTATTTGTAGGAGATGCATTATCAGCTTAGATGAGTCTAAGT
The DNA here is from genome assembly GCF_001876935.1 of Asparagus officinalis. Classification (NCBI taxonomy): domain Eukaryota; kingdom Viridiplantae; phylum Streptophyta; class Magnoliopsida; order Asparagales; family Asparagaceae; genus Asparagus; species Asparagus officinalis. The sequence goes on from NW_017973513.1 coordinate 1,020, forward strand.
TCAAAGTTGTTTAATCCTTTTTGCATACATACCCGAGCTTGATGTGATGTTTTAGTATGGATTGATTATTTTCCTACCATGTTAGTATCGACTGTTAGTAAAGATAGTCATTTTATAAGTATTCAATAGATTTGTATGGTATGTAACAACCATATAGGGTAACCAGAATACGAAGTTATTTCTGGCATATGTCGTGGAGGTGATGAGACGGGATCAGGTTGCAGATTTGAGTGAGACATGAGTGGTCTCAGAATATCATGATGTCTTGTAGGACATACTAGGTTTACCTCCAGTGAGAGAGGCCGAGTTTTACATTAAGTTATAGTCAAGCACCGCACCGATACCCCGAGCACCTTATCATATGACACTTGTTGAAATGAGGAAGCTTTAGATCTAGCAAGATATCAGCTATAGAGGATTTATGACTTGTTTGACCAATAGAGCGCAGTTTCTCGAAGATTGATCTTCCTTCCAATAATATTTTGTCACAGATTAGGGAGATGGACATCTGCAAAAACCACATTTCTGATTTGATATGAGTCTTTTGAGTTTCTTGTTATGTTGGTTGGGCTGACAATTGCACCCACAATATTCATGAATTTGATGAATCAGGTTTTCCATCCATGCTTGGACCAGTTCGTGATAGTATTCATTGACGACATTTTTATTTATTCAAGATCAGAGGTCGAGTATGAGCAACAATTACAGTTCACATTGCAGCTTTACGGGAGCACCAGTTATACGTTATATACGACAAGCATGAATTTTCGTTACCTAAGATCAGAATTTTGGATCATAGTATCAGCCGGTAGGGCATCGTAGTAAATCAAGCTAATCTAAAGACCATATCAGAGATTCATAGCTTCTTAGGTTTGATCGGCCATTATAAGAAGTAACTTTAAGATTTTTCGAAGATTTTGACATCACTTACACGCCTTACGAAGAAAGGTGTACAGTTATTCAAAGCACAGAGTGTCAGAAAACATTTGGGGTTTGAAAGCTAAATTTATTACAACACCAGTGTTGGTTATTCTGAGCGGTGATAAGATTTTCAATTTGTTTACATGAAAGAGTAGTTATTGGGTCCTAGAGGTGTTTTGACACAGACGTAGGGAGTAGTGACTTATATTTTAAGGTAATTGAGGACTCATGAGTAAAATTATCCCACACATGATTTAAAGTTAACAGCAGTGGTCTTCGCATTTAAGAAGTAAAATCATCATTTGTATGGAGTACAAAGGAAACTATATGCGGATTATCAGAATTTGGAAGTACCTTTATCCCGAAAGAAGTATAACCAAAGGCAGCGAGTCAGGTTTATTAAAGATTACGAGTTTGCGATTTAGTATCAATTAGGGAAATATGAGTATTGTAGTAGACACGTTGAGAAGGAAGCATCATTGAGAGTTTATAGTTTTGTAATGTATATTGTATCGAGAACTTTACACTCTCAGCCAAATTAGCTTTAGACAGAAGATTAGCGGAAACAACTTTTTCTTAGGAGTTTTATCAGTGAAGTCATCTTAGAGTTATAGAAAGATCAGTACCCAGTTAAGAGATTCTTAGATTAAAAAATCCAAAAGAAGGTAACTTCGATATAGATTTAAGCAAAATGAGCTATTGAAACCGAAGGGGGTTTCTGAATTAAGGTCGGGTAGTGATGCCGGGTTATCCACAACTTAAGGAGGATTTATTTGATGAAGCATATCTTTATATCGTACCAAGTATACAGAACATTTAGATACATCGGAAATGTACAAAGCCTTGAAAGGATAAGTTAACGGAGCGGCGTGCGTAAGGAGATTTTGAAATATGTAGCTAAATATTTTACCTGCAAATAAGTGAAGGCAGTACATCAGAGGCCAGTTAGAACTCTACAATCTTTACTCATTCCGGAGCGGAAGTGGGCAGATATTTCTATGGATTTCATTTTAGAGACGCCAAGGTCAAAGAAAGAAACATAATCTATTTGGATTATAGTTGATTGGTTGACAAAACCGGTGCATTTATTACCCTTGAAAATGACTTATACAGCGGAAATGTATGCCAAGATAATTATTTAGGAAATAGTGAGATTTCATGAAGTTCCAAAGATGATTGTATTAAACGAAGGATTGGTGTTTACTCTACACTTTTGGAGGATATAACGCGAGCATGTGTTAGGGATTATTAGGACAACTAAGAGGACCACAACTCCATTGATTAGATTCATTTATAACAATAGTTATTGAACGATTATTTATAGGGCACCGTATGAAGCGTTGTAAGGGAGACTTTGTAGATCGTCTATTAGTGAGTAGAGCCAGAGAATAGTTATTATTTGGACCAAAAGTTGTAAGAGCACAATAAGGAGGAATGTAATATTGATTTGAGAACATATTCTTGCCACTCATAGTCGGCAAAAGAGTAATACAGATCAGAGGTGACAACCTCTAAAGTTTCATGTTGAAGATTTTATAGCAATAAAAGTATCACCAATAAAGGGCGTTTAGCGATTCAGTAGACGGGGGAAAACTTACCCCAAGATATGTTAATCCGTTCAAAAATTTTGAGCATGTTGGAGTTACATCATTTAGATTTGATTTTGTAGTATTGAGGTCGAGTATACACGATATATTTTATGTTTTAATACTCAAGAGGCACTTACGCGATGAGGAGCAGCAAAGTGTGATTAATACACCAAGTATTAAGATTCATAATGATTTGATTACTGTAGAGATACCGGTTTGCATTACTATTAGAAAAAACAAAAGGCTTAGAAACAAAGTGATTTCTTTAGGATTTCTTTAGTAAACGTTCAATAGAATCGGCAAGGAGCCGAAGAAGTTAATTGAAAGCGCAAAAAGGATATAAGTCGCGACTACTCACATCTGTTTGAGCAGATAAGATGTTAAGTATATACATGAGGGTTTCCTTATTTGGATTATTTCACTCGACGTACCAGTCTCGTGTTATGGATTTCTAATTATTGATTTTATTTAGATTGCTTATCTTTAGTTTGGTATTAATGTTTAGATGTTTACAATTCGGGACATATGGTATATACATGAGGGTTTCCTTATTTGGATTATTTCGCTCGACGTACTATGTTCTGTATTGTATGTGTCTAAATATTAATTCCATTAGATATGAGGGGAAATGATCTAGGTAGACTATGCTTAATAGATAGAGCCTCCACTCTATCTAGCAGCCTTTCCCTTGGGGGCGGATGGAGGTGATCTTGTTGTTGCTCTTTTTCTTCTAATATTCTTTTAGGTAATTCGGAGTACCGGAGAGTCGCAAAATAATGGAGTTCTTACATAGTCGCCGTCACATGAGATTTATTAGAGGCTCCACCGTAGTTTTATATTTTTTTCAGAGCTTAGAGTTTATTTCTTAGTATAAAGGCTGTGTGTCTTAGAACAATTTTCAGTTGTTTCTTGTCGAGATATATTTATTCATTTTGGATATCAGATGTATTCCAGGTTGTTCATTGAGACATGATTTATTTATGAGATACTTCTTTCAATATCATGTCTATTGTAGTTATTTACTTTCTTTTGTCTGTTTTGTACCTGCACTTTATTTTGATTCCATTAGAGGATATTGCTGTGATTGGTAAAACTTATTGTTACACAGTGTGGGTGCATGGTAGGTTTGACATCTCTAGGTTCATCTTGAACTACAACCATACGTGAAAACATGGGCGTAAAAAAATATAAAAGGCCACATTATCAATTTCCAACCGTTGTTAAAGTTTACTAACAACGGGAGAACCTTTGCTAGATATTTCAAAAATATTACCCTCTAGTGGCTGCAGTCTAAGATGAACCCAGAGATATCAAACCTGCCATGCACCCACGCTGTGCAACAACATATATTAATGTTTGATTATGCTAGGGATTGATTTGAGATCAATACCATGTATATCTGTGAGTATAGATGAGAAACATGCATGAAATCATGCACAAACCTGAAACTGAGTTGTTAGTAGTCGACTACTACTCAGAGTAGTCGACTAATAAGGTCGTTAGTCGACTAATGAAGTTATTAGTCGACTAATTGGGCTATTTCCAGAATTCTTTCAGGTTTCAAGTTGGTTTTGTTTTATTTATGAACCCAGTTGTTTATACCCCTATATATACTCATTAAAACCCTATTTTTAGAGATTATAATTCGTGAGAACAGTAGCTACCTTCCTTCTCAAATCCTAGCCCTAGTTTGGGAGATTTGGGAGAGTTTTGAGGTAATTGTCGAGAGGAAGCCGGAGTTTGGTGATCGTTGTTGAAGAGGAATCTTGCATACACGTGGTTGAGGAGTTCAACAGTACCCTGAGGCAAGATCATCTTCATCCAAACTTGCACTCTTAGTAATTTAAAGATTTAATGTGTCTATATCAATGTTTTGCATGTTTATTCATAGTTACATGTGATAAAAGGTAGAATTTTCATAATAGATCTTTAAACTATGATAGATATGGCGTTTTTACTTGTTGTTTATATTAGAAGCATGATCGTGATCATTAAGGTTAATGATAATTTCAATTTTAACTTGTTATATAAGTTTAATCCATGTGCAAACCCTATTTTGTTAATTAATTATGTTTTTCTTGTAACTAATCATGCTAAGACCTAGGGTTGTGATATCTAGGCTTTGTAATCAGATTTAAAATGAAATATATCTCTGTCATGTGTAGCTTCTATCATGCTTTCATATTCATGTTGATTATATATGAGTAATTGAAGAAATTGATTAACAAAGATGTTCACCCTAATTAGATTAAGTTAATTCTATGTTTCATGTTCAAGTTAGACTTTGTTAAAGGTATACATAATGTTTAAATCTTGTTTAATATTGCATAAGTGCATGCTAATTGGTTATCTTTCTGTTCGCGCATGTCAGATTTCATGTTCATGCAGAGTAGTCGACTACTAAGCTTAGTAGTCGGCTACTTTGCCTCTGTTTCAGTATACAAAAACGTTTTCATAACAGAGTAGTCGACTAATGTTCATAATAGTCGACTACTAACACTGAGTTCGATTTCACAGAGTCTGGATGGACTCAGAGTAGTCGGCTACTAAGCTTAGTTGTCGACTACTAAGACTGTTTTCCTAAACTTTTTTTGTCTTGCATCTGGTTGAGATGTGTTCACGGGGTTCGAACCGCACGATGATACACTTACTATCATGAACACGTATGAACAGTGTTGTACAACACATATGAGTATCCTGAAGGGGATTATGACAAGTGTGGAGTTGATTATGTTAGGTCCTATATTTTGATGATGATTTACAAACATCATTATTAGTGCTAATTGTGTATTGAGCTATATTGTATATTACAATTCATTAGCACCATATATGGAGGATTGGATGAAATATGAGCTACAACGACGATATCTAAAGGAGGTGGAGGCAAAGTGATGAAGCAATGTTTATCAAGAACACCATATGCAATAAGAAGCTTCATCAACTCAAAAGCAATATCAAAACTCAAGAAATTTTCTATGTGAGAGATATTTGTTACTTTAATTTTCTCTCTAGTGTTAGAATATAGGCAAGAAGTTTATTGATTACATTTGAAGCTCATGGGATAACACACTTGCACATTTTCAAAACTCGTATTTTGACACTTTTGCTAAATTGATGATTTTCACAAATACGATGACCTTTTTGCTAAATTCCTTTTCAAACAAGTTTGTCAAAATCTTTATAAACTGTTTACAAAGTTTCACATTTTTTAGAATTTATTTACTATTTTTTATAGAGCATTGAAATTTAATTTCAAAATCGATTCAAGTTGATAACATGTTATCAATCGACTGATGAAAGTGCCTGGAATCATCATTTTTGTAGAACCCCGTAATTTTTTTATATGAATATACATGAATTATTAGTAAATAAATAATTCTTTTATGATAAATAGCTTGAGGTCATTGATGTGCATGATAACAAGTTATTTGAGATGATATGAGAGTATGGGTGTAGGGTTTTGTGCGTTGGTTTTGCAAATAAGTAAAACATGCATAAAAACAAAAATTTTCCAGATCAGTCGACTGATCAGTCGACTGACCATGTCGGTCGACACATAAGTCGACTTATACGCTGATTTCCAGTTTTTTCAGGTTTCGGGTCTGTTTTGATTTGGTTCGGGTTTGGGTCGGGTTTAACTGTTGGTATATATCCCCTCTCACCCGAAAACACCCCCTCTCACCTTCAGACCAAAGAAAACCCTAGCCCCCTCTCCCCTATCTAAAACCCTAGGTTGTTCTTGGTGATTTGGGGGAGAACTTGGAGGATTTTCGGCGAAATCTTCACATTGCAGCAAGGGGATCCACACTCTCTCAGACCTAGGAGTTGTTCATCTCCCAGAGGCGAGTAACATCTCGCCCAACTCTGCCCCTTTTGTTTTTACACGAATTTATTGAGTTTTATGAGTTTTGATTTAGCCAAAAACGTATTTTTAGTACAAAAAATGAATCTTTATGGTATATGAGGTGGGGTTTTGAGCCTCTCAGTTTATAAAAGAGCCAACAATGTTTTATTAAGGAGATCTAGTTCTGAAATGTGTGTATAAGAGATTTAACATGAGTTTTGTTTTAACATGATATTTAACATGAGTTTTGTTTTAAAAATGATTTATAACATAAATACAAATGTTTAGGGTTTTGTTCATGTATTCACTTATGGGATTTCTGTCTCAGTATAGTTCTTACAGATTAATATTAGTATTTTCATGCTTGGGATTGATGGGAATGAGTTTAGATCGAATTTGGTGTATATAGCAATCTGTGCAGAGGTTCTGCAGTCTGTCAGTCGACTGATCAGTCGACCGACGGGCACATTTTTTATCCATCAGTCGACTGATTAGTCGACTGACGGGCTGGTGTTGTTTTTCTCAGCTTCTCAGTCGACTGGTTAGTCGACTGGCGAGCTGAGGATGTGCTGCCTGAGCCTCATCAGTCGACATATGAGTCGACTGACGTCATCAGTCGACACATCAGTCGACTGATGAGCTGTTTTACAGATTTTTAATCTGTTTGAGTTGTCTTTCGGGGTCGCCTCGATAACCTGACCCTAGCTTATCATATTAATGACTTATCTGTACATCTGGGTTGACTTATGACACAAGTTTAGACATGTACACCGAGATGCGGGTGAGTTTAGATTGTGTATATCTGTCCGCCTATACTTTTCACAGTTACATAGTCCATGGGCTAGACGTTTATTATATATATAGTCTATGTGTTGAACACTTAATCGTTTTCAGACATGACGCTTATTGTGGCCATGACACGATTACACTTATCGGTAGAGATGGGCGTTTTCAGACATGACGCTTATTGTGGCCATGACACGATTACACTTATCGGTAGAGATGGGTTTGTATTCGTTTCCTTTATTGTTTCTTGTATTAGATCTCGGGTTTAGTATTTAGGGATTTATAATTTGAGATACACGGTATATACATGAGGGTTTCCTTATTTGGATTATTTCGCTCGATGTACCTATGCTCGTGTTGTGATTTCCTAAGTACCAAAACCCATTGTTGTTAGGATAAATGATTTATAATATTATGTATTAACTGTATTTTCATATACATCGAGCCCTATCCCTTGGGGTTGGTTGTGATGTTGCTTGCTAGCGCTTTGACGCTCGTTGTCCCTCCCCCTTTCAGGTAACGAGCCAGGAGCCCGGAGAGTCGCAGGTTGATGGCGACACACTTTAGTAGCTTCAGCTGTCTACTTAGTTATATTTTCTTTTGGAGTTCCACAGTAGACTTTTGTTTAGACATTTGAGAGCCTTATTCTAGAAGTTGTAAAGGCCGTGTGCCTTATTTCCTCTTGTCAGATATTTGTATTTTGAGACTTGTTGAGTATTCCAGTTTATCTATTCAGACATTGACTATGTATTTCTGTATGTTGGATGATGAGATATTAATGTGATCACTATCATTTCATCAGTTATTTCTTATATTATCTTTTACCTACTTTTGTACCTACACCTGTTGTTGATTCCACAAGAGAGATAGTAATTGTGATGGTGAAACATGTTATTGTACGGTGTGGTGCATGACAGGTTTGACATTTCTGGTTTCACCTCGGACTGCAGCCTAGTGTAAACCCAGGGGCGTCACTGTTGGTGTCAGAGCTCTAGTTCCAGTATCCTTAGGATCATCCTGTGTCGAGTCGTGGAGCTAGGTTAGAGTTTCTTAGGATTCATGTATAGAGTCCGTAAGGAATTCCTAGTATGAGCGAGGACGATATATGCGTATATCTCAAAATTTGAGAAATTTTTTTTATAGCAACTATTTTCGTATAAATTTAAAGTATTTGTGTGAATATTGTATGTTGTGAAAATCGTATGGTGATACATTATGTATATATATATATATATATATATATATATATATATATATATATATATATATATATATATATATACTGGTAGATCTTATTGCTCCCCTAGTCGCTAGGATAGCAGCAATCGAGGAGCTTGTGGCGAATCACATTACACCACCACCAGTAGCTGAAACCGCCATTTCTCAAGAAAATGGGACGGCTAAGTTTCAGAAGGACAAGGAAGGGAGTGCTAAGAGAGGGCACGCCGGAGACAAGAGTAAGAACAAGAGACCATTGACTGGACCTCAACAGCAACAGCAGGACCCTCATAAGAAGGGATCTCAACAGGATCAGAGAGCACGTCAAGAGAACAAATTCTGGGGAACTTGTTTTTACTGTCGCAAGGTCGGACACAAGGAGTTAGAGTGCCGCAGTGCACCAACTAGAACTCAGAAGGAAAATGGTCCAATTCAGCAGCAGTAGAAGACTAAGGGGCAGGTTCTAGCAGTTCGGGAGGTTTCCCTGGGGCAGATTGTCCCATATTCTCCAGCACCAGCGACAGAGTAGTCTTTAGCCACCGGCAGAGTATATGCAGTAGTTCCGCATGATCTTGGAGCTAATGGAGCAGTTTTGGAGGGTATGTTCTTTGTGAATTCCTTTCCCGCCCGTATTCTTTTCGATTCGGGAGCTTCGCATTCTTTCATCTCGCATGCATTTATGACTAGACTCCAGCTCGTAGCTCAGTCTCTAGACACCCCTTTATCTGTTTCCACCCCTTTAGGTGAGGTATCGCTTCTGGAGAGCGTTTGTAGGAGGTGTACCGTCAGTCTAGACGAGTCGGAGTTCATAGTGGATTTGATAGTGTTGCATATGTCCGAGTTCGATGTCATCCTTGGTATGGATTGGTTGTCTTCCTACCATATTAGTATTGACTGCTTTGCGAAGATAGTCAAGTTGCGAGCGTCCGACGGGTCCGAGATGATTGTAGCCGCCTCTCAGGGCTACCGACTTGCAGAGTCATTTCTGACGTACATCGAGGGGGTGATGCGACGGGATCAGGGTGCTGAGTTATTGAAGACTAGAGTTGTCTCAGAGTATCAGGTGGTCTTTCAGGACATACCTGGATTACCTTCGGTGAGAGAGGTGGAGTTTTGTATTGAGTTGCAGCCAGGCACAGCCCCGATATCCCGCGCACCCTATCATATGGCACCAGCTGAGATGAGGGAGCTTCAGACCCAGTTGGACGAGTTATTAGATCAGGGTTTTATTTACCGGAGTCATTCTCCGTGGGGCGCACCGGTCCTCTTCCTAAAGAAGAAGGACGGTAGTATGAGATTATGCATAGATTTTAGAGAGTTGAACAAGGTCACTATCCGAAATAGGTACCCACTACCTGGGATTGATGACTTGTTTGACCAGTTGCAGGGGGCGCAATATTTCTCGAAGATTGATCTTCGTTCTGGCTATCGTCAGTTGCGGGTTCGGGAGATGGATATTCCCAAGACCGCCTTTCTTTCTAGATATGGATCTTTTGAGTTCTTGGTCATGCCATTTGGGTTGACCAATGCACCCGCAGTATTCATGGACTTGATGAACCGGGTTTTCCGTCCCTTCTTAGAACATTTCATGATTGTTTTCATCGATAATATTCTTATTTACTCGAGATCGGAGGCAAATCACGAGGAGCATCTACGGATAGCGTTGAGGACTCTACAGGAGCATCAGTTATATGCTAAGTTTAGCAAGTGTGAATTTTGGCTTTCAGAAGTCAGTTTTCTTGGCCACATCATTAGTAGAGAGGGCATAGCAGTGGACCCAGCTAAGGTCACGGTAGTTCTTGATTGGGAGCCACCAAAGACGGTGATAGAGATTCGCAGCTTTTTGGGTTTAGCTGGATATTATAGGAAGTTCATTCAGGACTTCTCGAAGATTGCGACGCCGACTACACACCTTAAGAGGAAGGGTGTACAGTTCATATGGAGCATGGAGTACCAGAAGGCCTTTGATGTTTTGAAGGCTAAGTTGACTACAGCGCCAGTTTTGACTATTTCGAGCAGCGACAGGACATTCGTCATATATTCAGATGCATCGTTGGCAGGCTTAGGAGGCATATTGATGCAGACTCATGAGGGTAGGTAGGTGCTTATCTCTGCCGAAAGTTGAGGTTGCATGAGCAAGAACTATCGCCACTCATAGAGCTTGGAGTTAGGCAGGCAGTGGATATTTGGCAGCTGAAGTCATCGGAGACTACTTATTATGGATGGCAGTTTGAGTTATTCACGAAGACCATAAGAAGTCTGAAGTAGCCTCTTTTTTCAGAAAGGAGGCTCAATCAGTAGAGCAGAGGAGGTGGGTTGAGGTTATTAAGGACTAGCGAGTTGGATTCAGTATCATCCAGTGGAAGGCGAAGCGTGTAGTCAGTTGCCTTTAAGCAGGAAGCGTCGACATCGATTTGGCTTTGAAGTGGTTCACTTTATCGGGATGCTCACCACTGTCTTAGGCCAGTTTGATTTTAGAACCGCGAGATTGGAGGGCGAATGAAATTTTTGGAGCTGTTGACAGGTGCAGCATCTTGGAGTGATAAGAGTTGCAGGAGCGCTTCAGTTGGGGAGAACTCTTGGATTCAAATCCGGAAGAGGAGATTTCGTCAAAGGAGTCTAAGACTGATTGGATGCATTGAGGGGCTAGATGGAGGTCTCGCGGATGAAGGGCAGGCTAGGTCATGCCAGCAGTGGCCGAGCTGAAAGACGAGAGTTACTCTGATGAAGCTCATCGTGACTGCGTATATAGTCACATCGCAGGGCTACTAGATTGTACAAGGACCTGAAGAGACACTTTTGTGGAGTGGTTATGGCGAAGGGAGATTGGGCAGAGTATGTGGCTAAGTGTTTTTCCTGTAGTAGGTGAAAAGGTAGAGGGCATCAGAGACCATCCCGCAGGAACACTTTCAGCCTTTACCCATTCCAGAGTGGAAGTGGCAGACATTGCTATGGACCTTGAAAAACATTGTAGGGTTGGCCGAAGTCGAAGGAGGGGAAGTGATTCAGTTTGGGTGATTAGGACTCGGGTTGATGAAAAGTCGGCTATAATTTTCATTCGGTCAGTGAGGGACTACCCTATAAGCTGCCGAGCATATGCGACGGATATTTATCGGTGAGAAACAGAAAGAAAAAAGAAAAATAAGGTAAAAGAAGAAGAGGGATAGTTTCGAGCTTAATGGAGTTCCAAACACGATTGTTGCGGATCGGGTTCGGTGTTGCACTTCCGGCATCTTTATGGAGGAGTTTTCAGGGAATCTTTTTGGTAGCAGATTATCATTCAGGCATGTGGTTTTCCAGCGACGGACACCCGGATCGAGACGGGATGGTGCAGACAAGAGAGAGTGAATCAGGTGTTGAGAGACATGTTGAGGGCCTGTGTCATTGACTTTCAAGGCAGTTGGAGATGCACATTCGGCATTGGATAGACGTTCGATTATAAAGCAGTTATCAAGCGACGATCCGATATGGCTCGTATGAGGCATTATAACGGGAGACCCTGTAGATCCCGATATGTTTTGGGCCAGAGCCAGAAGATAGCTTTGAATGCTGAACCAGAGGTTGGTGAGGCAGACTACCGAGAAGGTAGGCAATTGATCAGCGGAGCGAATTCTAAGCGCCTAGAGTCGGCAGAAGAGCTATGCAGATAAGAGGGAAGATCCTTGGAGTTTCAGGTTTGGGGGACTCAGTTATGTGAGGTATCGCGCTATGATAGGCGTGCATACGATTCGGATGAGCGGGGCAGCTTGCGCCGAGATATATTGGACTAGTTCGCAAGATTTTGGAAGGCGCAATTGGAGTTGTGTGCATAACAGACTAGATCTTACAATATGCGATGGGCTACGTATACACAATGTATTTCATGTTTCTATGCCCAAGAACACTTGGCTGAGGAGGAGCAGCAGCGAGTGTGATGCAGCCATGAGATTGAGTTTTTAGGATGATTTGACTACTATCGACGATTCTGATTTGTATTTCTTGAGGAGGCAAGAGAGCTTAGAAAAGATAATTCCCTTAGTGAAAGTCTAGTGGAACCGAGGAGGCTTTGATGAGATTTCTTGGGAGGCGAAGCGGATTTGGCGTCGCGACTACCCACACCTGTTAGAACAGGTAAGTTAAATTTTCTTATGATATGTATCTTATATGATGTTTTTATATCTTTAGGTTATATTTACCATTTTAAACACTAGAATGGGAATATTCGCGCATTTTAATTCTTAATCTTTCAGAGGCAATGGTAAATATATATGGAGGGTTCGCTTGGTTTGGATTTTTGCAAGCCGAGGTCGCCGATGTAGCTAGTTTGCACTAGATTTACGGGTTTTTGAGGCGGGAATATTTACCATTTTAGACTGGCGTTAAATATAAATCTCTTGCTATATGTTTCTGGAAGTTCATGTTGTAAGATGCGTATGGTTTTCCGATTTCGAGGGACGAAATTCTTGCTTAAGGGGGGAAAGAATGTGAACCCTATAATTTTTTTTATATGAATTTATACATGATTATTAGTAATAAAATAATTTTATGATAAATAGTTGAGGTATTGATGTGCGATGATAACAAGTTATTTGAGATGTTATGAGTAGTTTATGGCTGTAGGGTTTTGTGCGTTGGTTTTGAAAATAAGTAAAACATGCATAAAACAAGAAATTTTAGATCCCGATCAGTCGACTGACCAGTGGTCGACACATAAGTCGACTGGATACGCTGATTCCAGTTTTTTCAGGTTTCGGGGTCTGTTTTGATTTGGTTCGGGTTGGGGTCGGGTTTAACGTTGGTATTATCCCTCTATCACCCGAAAACACCCCTCCGTACTTCAGACCAAGAAAACCTAGCCCCTCGTCCTCTATTCTAAAACCCTAAGTTGTTCTTGGTGGATTATGGGGGAGAGACTTGGAGGATTTTCGGCGAAAATCTTCACATTGCCAGCAGGGGATCGCAACTCTCTCAGGAGCCTAGGAGTTGTTCATCACCCAGAGGCGAGTAACATCTCGCCCAACTCTGCCCCTTTTTGTTTTTACACGTGATTGTATTGAGTTTTTTATGAGTTTGTGATTTAGGGCCAAAACGTATTTTTAGTACAAAAGAATGAATCGTTTATGGTATATGAGGTTGTGGGTTTTGGAGCCTCTCAGTTTATAAAGACGCAACAATGTTTTATTAAGGAGACTTCGTTCTGAGAATGTGTGTATAAGAGATTCTAACATGAGTTTGTGTTTTAACATGATGATTTAACATGAGTTTTGTTTTAAAAATGATTTATAACATAAATACAAATGTTTAGTGGTTTTGTTATGTATTCACTTATGGGATTTCTGTTTCAAGTTTAGATTTTTTTCGTTAGCGAGGTTGATATCAGTATTTTGCATGCTTGGGATTGATGAGAATCGAGTTTTGGATCGAATTTGGTGTATATACATGTGGGTGGCAGGAGGTTCTGTAGTCTGTGGGTCGACTGATCCAGTCGACCGCGGCATAATTTTTATCCATCAGTTCGAGCTGACGGCTGGTGGTTGTTTTTCTCAGTTTTTTTGCTCCTCTTTTTTCTTTGTTTTCTTCTCAGTCGACTGGTTAGTCGACGATGGCGAGCTGAGGATGTGCTGCCTGAGCCTCATGCAGTGCGACATATGAGTCGAGCTGATGTATCAGTCGGCATATGAGTCGAGCTGATGTCATCAGTCGATGATGAGCTGTTTTACAGATTTTTTGAATCTGTTTGAGTTGTCTTTGCGGGGCTCGCCTCGATAGCCTCGAGCCCTAAGCTTTATCCTGTTATGACTTATTTGTAACATGTGGGTTGAACTTATGACACAGAGTTTAGACATGTACAACACCGAGATGCGGTGGTGAGTTTAGATTGTGTATATCTGTCCGCTATACTTTTCAGCAGTTACACAGTCGCTCGTGTTGGACGGCATCTACTTTATGTCCTGCGTGTTTGTGACAGCGCTTCCCACTTAGTCCTTGTGTTGACATGCATTGGGCTTTTTAATCTCGTGGCTGGAGTATGTATACCCCCGGTCCATGGTTGGACAACGGTCACATCCGGTCCATTGCGTTGGACCAACGGTGCACTCCGGTCCATGAGTTGGGACGTTTACTTCATGGCAGTCCATGGGCTGGACGTTTACATATAGTATAGTCTACGTTGTTGGAGCACCTTATCATTTCACCAAGTTACGCCTTTATTGTGGCCATGACACGATTACACTTATCGGTAGCAGATGGGTTTTTGTATTCGTTTCCCTTTATTGTTTCTTGTATTAGATCTCGGGTTTAGTATTTGGGATCTTAGCAATTTTTGAGAATACGGTATTCATGCGGGTTTCCTTTGTTGTGATTATTTGCGCGGGTCGACGTACCTATGCTCGTGTTGTGATTTCCCTAAGTACAAAACCCATTTGTTGTTAGGATAAAATGATTTATTAATATTTGTATTAACTGTTTCTTCATATACATCGCGTAGCCCTATCCCCTTAGGGTGGGTGTGATGTTGCTCGGCTAGCGCTTTTGACGCTCGTTGTCGCGCTTCCCCTTTCATGGTAATCGGAGCCAAGAGCTCCGGAGAGTCGCAGGTTGATCGGGGATGCAAATTTTAGTTCATCTGTCTACTTAGTTATATTTTATTTTGGAGTTGCACAGATAGACTGTTTGTTTAGAGCATTTGAGAGTCTTATTCTAGAAGTTGTAAAGGCCGTGTGCCTTATTTCCTCTTGTCAGATATTTGTATTTTGAGACTTGTTGAGTATTCCAGTTTATCTATTCAGACATTGACTATGTATTTCTGTATGTTGGATGATGAGATATTAATGTGATCACTATCATTTCATCAGTTATTTCTTATATTATCTTTTACCTGCTTTTGTACCTACACCTGTTGTTGATTCCACTAGAGAGATAGTAATTGTGATGGTGAAACATGTTATTGCACGGTGTGGTGCATGGCAGGTTTGACATTTCTGGTTTCACCTCGGACTGCAGCCTTGTGTGAACCCAGGGGCGTCACAATTTTGCTCTCTGTTCTATTTCGATCGATTGACCAGTCGACTGACGAGATCATCAGTTGACTGAAATGATCATCAGTCGACTGATGAGCTGGATATCGTATACAACGTTCATCTCATCAGTCGACTGATGCTTCCCGTCAGTCGACTGATGGGTACTGTAACGGCTATATTTGTACAGTTTTAGAAATACGATTTTCTTAGGATCCTGTCTGGTTCTTTGGGGTTTTGGCTGCAGTATTCTCTCCTTATAAATACCTAACAACCCCATCTTACCTCAGGACCAACAAGCTTTCATTGCAAATTACTTGAGTTTAAGTTTATTGTTTTCAAAAGAGCTTCAACTTTCATTTGCTTTCACTATTTCTAAGTTCACATCCCAAACTTCAATTGCAATCTCTCCTCTTGCCATAGGGCTACTATAAAGAGAGAGTTTTTCTTCGAATTGTGACTGTTGTGAGCTTGATCTCGTGGAGATCTACTGTGTGGTTATGAGATCTCGAATGAGATCGTTGTGTAGAAGAAGTTCCGGCTTCCAAACTGGGTGTGTAGTGGATTTCTCCTCGAGAGTGGGGAGCGGGGACGTAGGTCAGCGGACCGAACCTTGTGAGCACATCGCGCGTTATCAATTGACTAACTATCTCTATCTCTACTCTCTTTTTATTATCATTGCATTTCATTTTGTGTGTGGTTTGTTAGAAATACTTTTAATTGCATTTTATTCATCCATAAACCCTATTCACCCCTCTAGGGCCTTTCAATTGGTATCAGAGCAAGGTCTCTACTTTTGTTAGGATTAAAACCCTTAGAGAAAAGATCGTTATGGAGGCTTCAATGAACATGCATATGCTAGAAGGACAATCCACCACTAGACCACCTTTCTTCATCGGTAGCAACTTTGCATATTGGAAAGCTAGGATGAGAATTTATTTACAATGTATTGACCTTGACATTCTAGATATCGTAGAAAAGAAATATGTTAAGAAGTACCGCACACGAGATTTGGGTGAAGTTATGCATTACCCATGAGGGAACCCCCCCAAGTGAAGGAGTCTAAGATTAGTGGACTTATGCATGATTATGAACTATTTAAAATGCTTCCAAGTGAATCTATTGACTCTATGTTTTCTCGGTTCACTAACATTATAAATGAATTTCATGGTCTTGACAAGGTCTTGGAAAATCAAGAGATGTGTTACAAAATTCTTCGCTCTTTGACGCCGGCTTGGGAACCGAAAGCTACGGCCATTGAAGAAGCTCATGATCTCTCAACTCTCACTCTTGATGGACTTATTGACAAACTCAAGGTCCATGAAAAGAAGGTCAAGGAGAAGGAAGAAGCTCCCAAAAAAGCAACCGAGGAGCCACCCCAAAAATCAAAGTCCATTACGCTCAAGGGAGAAATTGATGATTCATCCTCCTCGGATAGTGAAATTGATGTTTCTAGAGAAGTGGCACACCTCTCTAGAAGAATATCAAGACTAATTAAAATGAACAAAAATTTCAATAATCGATCTAACAACAAATTTTCTCCTTGTATAGGCAAATATTTTGAATGCAACGAACCGGGTCACCTAGCCAAGGATTGTCCCAAGCTCAAGGAGAAGTATTTGAAATACAAGAAGAAGAAGGCAATGTATACCGGTTAGGATGAATTCGAACCAAACGATTCGGATAGCGATGATGAGGGCGCCAATATTGCTCTTCATGAGCCAAACATTTGTTTTATGGCTCATGAAGATGAGGTACAATCCAAAACCGAAAGTGAATCCATTTATATACAATGTGAACTAGAAGCGGCCTTAGAAGAATTAAAATTTGAGTTTAAAAGATTAGCAAAAGAATATTCTTCATTCAAAAAATTACATGTTTCTTGTGATTCAAAGTTTGAGCAACTACAATCATCTCTTTCTTTAAAAGATGAAATGATATAAGATCTAGACTTTGAAAACAAGCAACTAAGATCTAAGGTTGAAATATTAGAAATTGAAAACAATAAAATTAAGTCTAATCTTTGTTATTCAAGTCATCATCATGTGGATAGAAAATGGTATCATCAATCTCATGCTCCTGCATACAAGAAAAAGCTTTTGTGCACATATTGCATGAAACATGGTCATATTTCTACTCATTGTAGGATTAAAAATAACATTGATCATTATGAGCTAATGTGGGTGCCAAAGGGTACCAAAAATACTAACATTCAAGGACCCAAAGCTTGGGTACCTAAAGGTTCTACAACTTATTTGTATGTAGGGAACGTCTCTCATAAGACGTAAGGAGTTGTGGTACCTTGATAGTGATTACTCTCATCACATGACGGACAATAAGGAATTATTTGCAACCCTATCAAGGATTGAATGAGGCAATGTCTCCTTTGGTGGCGACGAGAAAAGTAAAATCATAGGAATCGGTTCTATTGGTAAGAAACCTTCTCCCGTAATTGAAGATGTTTACTTTGTTAAAGGTTTAAATCATAATCTTCTTAGCATTAGTCAATTAAGTGACAAAGGCTTTGACATTATTTTTAAACCGGACAAATGTGTTGTTAGTAAAAACAACAAAACCATTTTTGTTGCTTTTAGAAGGTCTAATGTTTATGTTTTTGAGATGAATGAGCTTTTAGATCAAGATGTAAAATGCCTTGCCGTGGTAGATGGGAATCCTTGGATTTGGCACAAGAGACTTAGACATGCTAACATGAAGCTTATATCTAAGCTATCCAAGAAGAATTTAGTGAGAGGGCTACCAAATCTATCTTATGTTAAGGATTCTACTTGTGAGGAATGTGCTAAAGGTAAACAAACTAAGACTTCCTTCAAATCCATAAATAAGGTATCCACTTCTAAACATTTACAATTATTGCATCTTGATCTCTTTGGTCCCATGTGTGTTGCCTCTCTAGGAGGAAAACACTATGTTTTTGTTATTGTTGATGATTTCTCTCGTTTTACATGGGTGATTTTTCTTGCTAGTAAAGATGAATGTTTTGAAGAGTTTTCTCTTTTTGTAAAAAGAATTAAAAATGAAAAGGATTCAAAAGTTGTTAAAATTAGAAGTGAACATGGTGGAGAATTTCAAAACAAATTTCAAAACAAATTCTTTAATAATTTTTGTGCTCATCGTGGTATAACTCATGTGTTTTCCGCTCCTAGGACACCCCAACAAAATGGTATTGTTGAACGAAAAAATAGAACAATACAAGAGATAGCATGCACAATGTTAAATTCTTATGATTTGCCAAAATATTTTTGGGCGGAAGCCGTTAACACGGCTTGCCATAATGTTTTAAATCGTGTTTTAATTAGACCCTCTCTCAAGAAAACTCCTTATGAACTTCTTTATGTCAAAACCCCACAAATTGGATATTTTCGTATTTTTGGTTGTAAATGTTTTGTCTTAAATACTAAAGACCACCATGATAAGTTTGATTCTAAAATTGATATTGGTATATTTTTGGGATATGCTCCTAGAAGTAAGGCTTATAGGGTTTTCAACAAACGAACTCTCGTTGTTGAAGAGTCTACAAACGTTACTTTTGATGAATCTAATATTGGTTTTCAAGATGATTTGCCTAGGGATGATGATGCGGTTGAGGAATAAATGGAACTTTTGCAACTAAATAACCCTCAACGGAAGAACCAAATGATGGGGAGAGCAATAATGAACAAAATCAAGAAGAACTCCCTAAAGATTGGAAGTTTGCACCGGATCATCCTAAAGACCAAATTATAGGGAGCCCATCCAAAGGCGTCTTGACTCACTCAAAAGCTATGAGTGAATTTGGTAATGTAGCATTTCTATCCCAAATAGAACCCAAACGTATTGGTGATGCTTTGAAAGATGAGTTTTGGGTTTTAGCTATG
>NW_017973514.1:0-5764 GCF_001876935.1 Asparagus officinalis
CTGTGCGGCATAGATTTTGGGAGTTGAAAAAGGTGGTGTCTTCTCTTGGGGCAAAGACGAACCCGAAATTGGAGAGGGAGAATTTTATATTCTATCTCCTGACACTGAAGAAGAATTTTATATTCTATCTTCAGCTGGAAAGGAAACTCGAGGTGGGATCTCCACCCCCAGAATCCGGAAGGGTGAAACCAAGAGTGGAATCTCCACTCCGAGATTCGAAAAGATTCAGATAACCCTAACTGTCGGAAGGTTTGATTACTGAACTAAAGATGAAACCTCTCGTTCATTGAAGGAATCGAGAGGGGATTTTGGTTGTGGCCCTAACTTTAGAAAGGTTTGACCAAGTAGACAGTGGGAGTGGGAGTACAAATCATAGTGGGAGTATTGATTCATTGGGGGAATCGAGAGGGGATTTTGACTGTGGTCCTAACTGTAAGAAGGTTTGACCAAGTGGGTGTTTTGAGACAATCCTAACTGTAGGAAGGTTTGATCGCTCAATTTGTGGACCTCTCGTTCATTGGGGGAATCGAGAGGGGATTTTGACTGTGGTCCTAACTGTAAGAAGGTTTGACCAAGTGGGTACTTTACGTCCAGACTCTAACAGAGAGAGTGTTGAGTGCACAGACACGGTGAGAATTTGAATGGGAGTTCTTATTCATTACATTGCTGTGGTTTTGGGAACTTCCCGTTACATAAATCGTCCACCCCCAGTTTCATCTGCGGAACTGGTTCGGACATTATTATCAGTTACCTAACCGGGTTATCCTTAAGAATATTAGCTTAATATTTTCCAGGAACTTCCCGTCAAAAGTGGGGAAACAGTTTAGACTCATATACCTATTGGAGTATCAGGGAGTAGTTTAACCTCTTATACCGGTCGGAGGATTGAGAAACAGTTTATACTCGTATACTCTTTGGAGTTTTGCCGTTCTCAATTGGCTTACCTTAGCGTTATGACGCCGGCTTCAACCAAGGTCTGAATGCTATTCTTGAGAGTAAAGCAATCCTTGGTGGGATGAACGACCCTCCTGTGGTATGCACAGTACTTTGGGTCCGTAGTGTTGTCAGCTTCCTCCTGATTTGTGATAGGTGGTAGCTTGATCTTGTTACCTTCAAGGAGGGATTCGAAGATGGCTGGAACGTCTTCGTCCTTGAAAGAGTACTCTTTTTGGAGTCTCGGACCCGAAGTCTTTTGCTGCCTTCGAGATTGCTGTTGTGACGCTTGATTAGCACCACCAGTAGCTGCAGGTGTTTTGCCCTTACCACGAGAGGCGAAGTTTGAGTCCAGAGGATTAGCCGTCGGTAGGTTCCTCTCGGCCTTCTTCCTTCGGAGGAAACGTTCGGCTTGTTCACCGCGCACCTTCAGATCCTTCCAAGTGTCAGACGGTGCTGTCCCCATTGCTTCCAATACGTCTAAGGACAGATTATTATGGCAGGTCTGGAGAATGAATTCCTCGGTGATCGGGTCCCGGCAATTCATCGCCTTGTTCCGGAACCTTTTGACGAAGGTGTCGACTAACTCCCCGTCCTTCTGCTTCTCATCGAGCAATGATCCGATAGATATCTCGGTGTCGTCGTCGAAGAAGTTAGCGAGGAATTTTGTCTCCATGTCGTCCCAGCTATTTACGCTTCCTGGCTTGAGGCGGCGATACCAATCGAAGGCGGCTCCGCGAAGAGTGCCGACGAATGACCGCACCATCAGAGGCTCATTGCCGGAAATAATACCCAGGTGCGATTTGAAATAAATCAAATGCTGAGTGGGGGAACCCTTCCCATCGAACGGCGTGAAGTTGATTAAACTAAACTTCGCCGGATAGGGGATCGATTCCCACTCTCTTGGGTATGGACAGGGAATGCCTGTTTTCTTCGTCTCTTGAGCGGAGATCAATGTGTTGATTTTGCTCTCGAGATCTTTGATCTTCAAGTCTTCACTTGTATCTTCGTTGGCATCCTCGTTACCACCCCCTGTATTGACAGGAGGGTTATTGGCATTGTGAGCTTCATCCCTATCTGCGTGCTCCTTTTCCTGAATAATCTGGTTACGGCGGTTCGATTCACTTTGCTGGTTCCTGAATGCATGGATTTGCTGCTCATGCATCTCTCTCATCTGCTGCATGGCCATCTCCATCTCGAATTTGAAACTTTCTTTCTGCTTAGCCAAAGCGTCTTCAAGCATCTTGGCCATTTCTTCCGCGCTTATCATAAATGACTCGCGGGGTTGTCCTTCGCTGGACACTGTATTGTCCGATGCGACAGCAGAGCAGGAATCCGATTCTTCATCTTCCGAAGGCAATCTTGTCCGAACCCTACCATAAGTTCCTCGTGCGATGGCTCCGGACTGCAGACGGGTTACACGCCGGGACGCTTCCAGAAACGATTTGAGATCAATCTGTGTCGATGTCTCTTTGCTGGTCATGTTGGCGGTGACCCTCGGAAATTCTCCGTCTTTAACCACCGTTCTTCTTTGCCGGAAACGCCTATACCTTGGTTTTGGCGTTTCGGTGCCGAGCCTTTCGAACACTGAAATTCTCTCGGGGACTACCTTGATGCAGTTGCATTGAGACAGTACCGCCCGAATGAGCTTTGAACAAGGGCACTGAGTTTCTAGCCTTCGAGGACTCCTCTTTCTGGCTTTGCTCGTACCCCCAGCATGATAGTACAGCTCGTCCGTTTGAAAGTCAGAGCAACCTATCGTGTGTTGGCACAATTTCTCAGGTATAACGTAATCATCATCAGATGATAACGTTTCCTTCTGAGGGAGAATTGCCTTCCTTGGACTTTCAAGAGTCACGCGCCTTGAGACATGCCTTTTTGGGCGTGAATTCTCAGCGGGCTCTTGGACCTCAATGCGCAAATTAGCGCGCGCAGTTGCCTTGAGCTCCTTGTCATGTTGGAGGTAGCGGTGACCCCCAGCGTGTTGATTCGTTCGGGGTTTTCTTAGTGGGCCCAAACGTTCTTGGATCGGAGCTTTGCTTCGCTCATCGGGAATTGGACCGAGGCGCTCCAAGACTGGCTTTCTTCTTCGGGAGGATTCTGCATGATCTCCCGGAGTAGCTATGGGAATTCTCGGCGACTTAGCTGGGTTCGCCGGAGGTTGAATTTTGGTTGGAGGCTGCAAAGGTTGCTCCTTAGCCTGAATTGCCGCTTCAGACTTTGGTCTCCAGACTTGGCGGGTTGATGGCGGCTTCTTGACCACCTCTTTCTGCAACTTTCTGCGGGCTTCTTCGGCTTGAGCCCGTGCCTGCGCTGATAGTGCGCGGCGTTTGCGGATGCGTTCTTCCAGCGTCGAACGATTCCGTTTGACACGGATCCATTCCATTGTTGGCGGCTTGGAAGAGGTGCCGTTCATCTGTTGTTGAGGCTGTTTGCCTCTCTTGTTCTTCAGACCCGCGTTGTAGCGGACTCCGTCGGTGGACTCCATCGCTTTGGCGAATTGTTTGGCCAAGCGTTGGCGTTGCCTTTGGCGGGCTCTCTTTGAGAGAGTCACCGCTCCTTTGGTGACGGAGGAATTGGTTGGAACCAGCTTGATCTGGTTGGAGATTGGTGGAGCCTCATCTGACGCAACTTTGGCGTCAATCGAGATGAGGTCGTCGTTGGTAGCTTCAACTTCTTCGTACCAACGCACCTTTCTGTTGGAAGAGAACTTGGACTTCTTGGACTTGCGGGGGGAGGTCGATCTAGACGAGGATGAAAGGTACTCCTCGAACTTGGTCTGATCGAACTCGTATTCGACCTCCTCCACGACTGGGATCAAGATCCGCGGCTGCGACGCTCCGATCTCGGCAGCGAGATCGGTGGCTCCCACTGTGGTCGCCAGATTGTTCGCGGGAAAAACCGTTGCTTTCTTCATTAATGATTCCATTGTACACTCTTGTAATAGTCTATCGATTACAAAGATCCGGTCTTTTTATAAGATCCGGTTACAATGAAAATCAAAATAAAAGAAAAGAAAGATTACAACTTTTTCTCTTGTTTGTCGAACGAATCGCGAGCTCCTGTTTTGCGGTCGCTCGCTTTGTGGGTTCTTTGCCTGCGCCGGGGTTGTTTGCCGTGGACCACCGCGCGATCTAGATCCGGTCGGATCTACGCAGTACGACGGGTATTATTTCACCAAGGAAATAATAGCCGGGGAGGATTGTTTCACCAAGGAAACAATCGTCCAAGTCTCGGGATCTAAGACCAAGCTTAGATCCGGAGTATGCCTGCGTAGATCTGAGATCTGATCCTCTCGAACACCTGCCTTATTTGACGTTGATGATCGCCGAGCACCAGATCTGAAGGAGTGAGTCCCCGAAGTCCCAAAGTTTCAATCTTTTTTAAGTTCCGAGTCTCCAATCCAGCAGGGCTTCGCCTCTCTCCAAAATTTCCAACCTCTCAAATGAACCAAGGCCTAGCCTATTTATAGGCACTCAGATCTGTGCCTAGGCACAGATCTGGGCCGGCCACCTCAGGGTGGCTCGGCTCTGGGCCGAGCCACCTTGGGGTGGCTCGGCCTTGGCCGAGCCACCTTGAGGTGGCTCGGCTTGGGCCGAGCCACCTGAAGTTGGCTCGGCTTCGGCCGAGCCCCTCTAGGTGGTGGGTTTGGTGTTTTCCGCCTTGGTTCTATCTGTGATTTGGTTCTGTGGTTGATTTATCCAGACTTGATTCGTTGACCTGATTTGGCAGTAAATCCGGATCCCGATTAGGCAGTAAATCCGCTTCTGAGTTGGAGTCCGAAACCGATCTTGATTCGATCGTCATTCGTCCGAGTAT
This sequence comes from Asparagus officinalis, assembly GCF_001876935.1. Taxonomy (NCBI): domain Eukaryota; kingdom Viridiplantae; phylum Streptophyta; class Magnoliopsida; order Asparagales; family Asparagaceae; genus Asparagus; species Asparagus officinalis. The sequence goes on from NW_017973514.1 coordinate 4,753, forward strand.
GCCTTTGGTTGGATGACTCGTTGACTCTTCGAACCCTTGGCTTGATCCCGCACGTGTATGGATGCATTCCGTCGCTTGATGCGATTCGTCGATCTCGTCGCCTCGTTGGTTCGTCGGTTTGTGCCGAGCTGAGCAAAAGGGACCTATAAGCAATTTTATATGCCTACAGATACCCCCTCCAAAGTATTTCAGTCTCGTTCTTTTATAGAAGAGTCTGGAATACTTTGGATATGATTGTCCCCACCTTCAGTCGGTGTAATGGGACCTTGGAATGACTTGTGTTCTTGATTCCTTCAATCCTTCAGGCTATTCGGTACTTTGTCGAATGTCTGTAAGGGTTCCGGTGCTGCATTTATTGTCTGACCGTTGTCGGAAATTCGAACTTGAAGTCAATTCCTGGTTTTCTGATTTTTAGCTCGTGCTTGTTGGTTGAACACAGAACTGACCCTCGACTGTCGGCGTTGAGTCTTTATTTGCGACGCGTTGTCCGGCGTAGTGTTGTTGAGTTATCCTTAAGAATGAAAATATTCTCCAGGAACTTCTCAACCAACAATAGGGAATAGTTTATACTCGTATACCTTATTGGAGTATTAAGAAGCAGTTTAACCTCATGCACTGTTGGAGGATTGAGGAGCAGTTTATACTCATATACTCTTCGGAGTGTTAGTTCTTTCATTGCAACGCATTGATAGGCGTTGACCTAGGGTTACGCGTTGTCCGGCGTTGACCTAGGGTTTTGAACGTCGTACGTTGATTTTTTGATCGCAACGCATTGACTGGCGTTGACCTAGGGTTACGCGTTGACCGGCGTTGACCCTAGGGTTTCGAACGTCGTACGTTGAACTTTTGCTCGCAACGCGTTGACTGGCGTTGACCTAAGGTTACGCGTTGTCCGGCGTTGACCCTGGGGTTTTGACCGTCGTACGTTGAATTTTTTGCTTACAACGCGTTGACTGGCGTTGACCTAGGGTTATGCGTTGACCGGTGTTAACCCTAGGGTTTCGAACGTCGT
>NW_017973514.1:17168-19233 GCF_001876935.1 Asparagus officinalis
ACTCTGATTTGTTGATCTGATTTGGCAGTAAGTCTGATTCCTGATTAGGCAGTAAATCCACTTCTGAGTCCGAAACTGATCTTGATTCGATCGTGATTCGTCCGAGTCCGCTCTCGGTTGGATGACTCGTTGACTCTTCGAACACTTGGCTTGATCCCGCACGCGAATGGACGTATTCCGTTGCTTGCGTGCGATTAGTCAATCTCGTCGCCTCGTTGGTTTGTCGGTTCGTGCCGAGCTGAGCTAAGGGACCTATAAGCAATTTTATATGCCTACAGATACCCCCTCCAAAGTATTTCAGTCTCGTTCTTTTATAGAAGAGTCTGGAATACTTTGGATATGATTGTCCCCACCTTCAGTCGGTGTAATGGGACCTTGGAATGACTTCCGTTCTTGATTCCTTCAATTCTCCAGGCTATTCGGTGCTTTGTCGAATGTCTGAAAGAGTTTCGGTGCTGCATTTATTGTCTGACCGTTGTCGGAATTTTGAACTTTGAAGTCGGTTCCTGATTTAGCTGACCATCGATTGTTGGCGTCGAGTCTTTATCTGCAACGCGTTGTCCGGCGTCTTATTGTTTGAGTTATCCTTAAGAATATTTATAGAAAACATTCTCCAGGAACTTCTCAAAAATTAGGGAATAGTTTATACTCATATACCTTATTGGAGTATTAAGAAGCAGTTTATACTCATATACTTTTCGGAGTGTTTAAGAAGCAGTTTATACTCGTATACTTTTCGGAGTATTGATTCTTTCATTGCAACGCATTGATAGGCGTTGACCTAGGGTTACGCGTTGTCCGGCGTTGACCCTGGGGTTTTGACCGTCGTACGTTGACCTTTTTGCTTGCAACGCGTTGACTGGCGTTGACCTAGGGTTATGCGTTGACCGGCGTTAACCCTAGGGTTTCGAATTTTTGCTCGCAACGCGTTGACTGGCGTTGACCTAAGGTTACGCGTTGTCCGGCGTTGACCCTGGGGTTTTGACCGTCGTACGTTGACCTTTTGATCGCAACGCGTTGACTGGCGTTGACCTAAGGTTACGCGTTGTCTGGCGTAGACCTTAGGGTTTTGAACGTCGTATGTTGCTCAGGTCACGAGACCAACTAAAGAAGCTGATGCGTCAGTGACTTTCGTATTTATAGGATTTTTGGCAAATCCTCAGCCATCAACGGGTTTGATGCGCCTTTACCGACTACCGTTTGAGTCGGGCTAGCATGCGGATTGTTTAAGTCCGTTCCGCATGTGACGTTATGCTAAAAGAGTTAACTCTTTTAGTGCTACGATATTGAATACGTAGACTTCGTCTTTCTCCTGTGAAAAGACTAAACAGCAACGTGTATCAGACGTTGACTTAGGATTTTTGGCAAATCCTCAGCCCTCAACGGATTTGTCATGCTTTTACCGATTACCGTTTGAATCGGGCTTACATGCGGATTGTCTTAAGTCCGTTCCGCATGTGACGTTGTGCTAAAGGAATGAACTCCCTTAGACTTGATGCTACGACTTCGAATACGTAGACTTCGTCTTTCTCACGGGAATAGACTACCCGGCGACGCGTGTTAGGCGTTGACTTTAGGATTTTTGGCTAACCCCAAGCCTTTAACGGATTTGATTAGCCTTTACCGACTACCGTTTGAGTCGGGCTAGCATGCGGATTGACTAAATCCGTTCTGCATGTAACGTTGTGCTAAGAGAGTGAATTCTCTTAGACTTTGTGCTATGATGTTGAATACATAGGCTTCGCCATTGTTACGGGAATAGGCTACCCGGCAACACGTATTAGATGTTGACTTTATCCCTACTTAGGCTCAGGATAAAAATACCCCAGACTGGTATTCTGGTGTCTTTTTCAATCGGTAAAAGACTAAACCGGCGACACGTGTTAGGTGTCGACATATCCTTTCTTAGGATTCAGGATGAAATTCCCCATGCGTGTGAGGCAAGGATTTTGGTGTTATTAATAACAACCTGCCACAATGTTGAATATGTGGATGTATATTCTTTTCAACGGTTAAGAACTAACCGGCAGCGCGGGTTAGGCGCAGACTTATCCTTACTTAGGTT
>NW_017973515.1:0-19153 GCF_001876935.1 Asparagus officinalis
ATTCAAAACCCTAAGGGTCAACGCCGGTCAACGCGTAACCCTAGGTTAACGCCAGTCAACGCGTTGCAATACAAGTCAACGTTCGAGGATTCAAAGTCCACACAAGTCAACGTTCGACGATTTGAAACCCTAAGGGTCAACGCCGGTCAACGCGTAACCCCAGGTCAACGCCAAGCAACGCGTTGCGACAAAACAACGCCGGTCAACGCGTACCCCTAGGTCAACCCCAGTCAACGCGTTGCAACCAGAGTCAACGTTCGACGATCCAAAACCCCCAGGGTCAACGCCGGTCAACGCGTAACCCTAGGTCAACGCCCTTCAACGCGTTGCGACATTCGAAACCCTAGGGTCAACGCCGGTCAACGCGTAACCCTAGGTCAACGCCAGTCAACGCGTTGCAAGTTCAAAGTCAACTCAATGACACGAGCTAAACTCAATTCATCAGCTGTAGACTCGAGACTCCGACGACGGCCAGGCGATAAACGCAGCGCCGGAAGAACTTCGGTTATTCGTCAAAGCATCGAATAGACCGAAAATCGAAGGAGCCAAGAGTTGAAGCTAACTACAGGTCCTTTACGCCGACTGAAGGCTGGATCAATCACATCCAAAGTATTCCAGCCTCTTCTATAAAAGAAACGAGTCTGGAACGCTTTGGAGGGGGTATCTGTAGGCATCGAAAATTGCCTATAGGTCTCCACGAATAGCTCAGTGTTAAGGAACGATAATGAATGTCACCATCTGGTTCACAGGAGTTCAATTGACGTCGGTGAACGTTTGAAGTGAATCGACGAACTACGTGAACTGACAGAATTTCGGAATAACGAAGACACAGGCTAATCGAGAGCCCCGCGATGTTTACAAAAAGAACAACGCCTTTCGTGTCTCGTTCGTTCTACAGATAATCCAACCATCGGGGCTGATAGAACTCTTCGTCAGAATTCCAACACAATTCGAATCACTAAAATCCGAGTTCGGACGAAGAATTTACAGCGGAGTGTCTCGGATTTTTGGAGACACCCCAGGGGTGTCCTAGATTTTTGGGGACGCCCCAGGGGTGTCCTAGATTTTTGGGGACGCCCCAGGGGTGTCCTAGATTTTTGGGGACACCCCAGGGTTCCTCAATACTCCAAAGAGTACAAGAGTATAAACTGTTCCTCAATACTCCAAAGAGTACAAGAGTATAAACTGTTCCTCAATACTCCAAAGAGTACAAGAGTATAAACTGTTCCTCAATACTCCAAAGAGTACAAGAGTATAAACTGTTCCTCAATACTCCAAAGAGTACAAGAGTATAAACTGTTCCTCAATACTCCAAAGAGTACAAGAGTATAAACTGTTCCTCAATACTCCAAAGAGTACAAGAGTATAAACTGTTCCTCAATACTCCAAAGAGTACAAGAGTATAAACTGTTCCTCAATACTCCAAAGAGTACAAGAGTATAAACTGTTCCTCAATACTCCAAAGAGTACAAGAGTATAAACTGTTCCTCAATACTCCAAAGAGTACAAGAGTATAAACTGTTCCTCAATACTCCAAAGAGTACAAGAGTATAAACTGTTCCTCAATACTCCAAAGAGTACAAGAGTATAAACTGTTCCTCAATACTCCAAAGAGTACAAGAGTATAAACTGTTCCTCAATACTCCAAAGAGTACAAGAGTATAAACTGTTCCTCAATACTCCAAAGAGTACAAGAGTATAAACTGTTCCTCAATACTCCAAAGAGTACAAGAGTATAAACTGTTCCTCAATACTCCAAAGAGTACAAGAGTATAAACTGTTCCTCAATACTCCAAAGAGTACAAGAGTATAAACTGTTCCTCAATACTCCAAAGAGTACAAGAGTATAAACTGTTCCTCAATACTCCAAAGAGTACAAGAGTATAAACTGTTCCTCAATACTCCAAAGAGTACAAGAGTATAAACTGTTCCTCAATACTCCAAAGAGTACAAGAGTATAAACTGTTCCTCAATACTCCAAAGAGTACAAGAGTATAAACTGTTCCTCAATACTCCAAAGAGTACAAGAGTATAAACTGTTCCTCAATACTCCAAAGAGTACAAGAGTATAAACTGTTCCTCAATACTCCAAAGAGTACAAGAGTATAAACTGTTCCTCAATACTCCAAAGAGTACAAGAGTATAAACTGTTCCTCAATACTCCAAAGAGTACAAGAGTATAAACTGTTCCTCAATACTCCAAAGAGTACAAGAGTATAAACTGTTCCTCAATACTCCAAAGAGTACAAGAGTATAAACTGTTCCTCAATACTCCAAAGAGTACAAGAGTATAAACTGTTCCTCAATACTCCAAAGAGTACAAGAGTATAAACTGTTCCTCAATACTCCAAAGAGTACAAGAGTATAAACTGTTCCTCAATACTCCAAAGAGTACAAGAGTATAAACTGTTCCTCAATACTCCAAAGAGTACAAGAGTATAAACTGTTCCTCAATACTCCAAAGAGTACAAGAGTATAAACTGTTCCTCAATACTCCAAAGAGTACAAGAGTATAAACTGTTCCTCAATACTCCAAAGAGTACAAGAGTATAAACTGTTCCTCAATACTCCAAAGAGTACAAGAGTATAAACTGTTCCTCAATACTCCAAAGAGTACAAGAGTATAAACTGTTCCTCAATACTCCAAAGAGTACAAGAGTATAAACTGTTCCTCAATACTCCAAAGAGTACAAGAGTATAAACTGTTCCTCAATACTCCAAAGAGTACAAGAGTATAAACTGTTCCTCAATACTCCAAAGAGTACAAGAGTATAAACTGTTCCTCAATACTCCAAAGAGTACAAGAGTATAAACTGTTCCTCAATACTCCAAAGAGTACAAGAGTATAAACTGTTCCTCAATACTCCAAAGAGTACAAGAGTATAAACTGTTCCTCAATACTCCAAAGAGTACAAGAGTATAAACTGTTCCTCAATACTCCAAAGAGTACAAGAGTATAAACTGTTCCTCAATACTCCAAAGAGTACAAGAGTATAAACTGTTCCTCAATACTCCAAAGAGTACAAGAGTATAAACTGTTCCTCAATACTCCAAAGAGTACAAGAGTATAAACTGTTCCTCAATACTCCAAAGAGTACAAGAGTATAAACTGTTCCTCAATACTCCAAAGAGTACAAGAGTATAAACTGTTCCTCAATACTCCAAAGAGTACAAGAGTATAAACTGTTCCTCAATACTCCAAAGAGTACAAGAGTATAAACTGTTCCTCAATACTCCAAAGAGTACAAGAGTATAAACTGTTCCTCAATACTCCAAAGAGTACAAGAGTATAAACTGTTCCTCAATACTCCAAAGAGTACAAGAGTATAAACTGTTCCTCAATACTCCAAAGAGTACAAGAGTATAAACTGTTCCTCAATACTCCAAAGAGTACAAGAGTATAAACTGTTCCTCAATACTCCAAAGAGTACAAGAGTATAAACTGTTCCTCAATACTCCAAAGAGTACAAGAGTATAAACTGTTCCTCAATACTCCAAAGAGTACAAGAGTATAAACTGTTCCTCAATACTCCAAAGAGTACAAGAGTATAAACTGTTCCTCAATACTCCAAAGAGTACAAGAGTATAAACTGTTCCTCAATACTCCAAAGAGTACAAGAGTATAAACTGTTCCTCAATACTCCAAAGAGTACAAGAGTATAAACTGTTCCTCAATACTCCAAAGAGTACAAGAGTATAAACTGTTCCTCAATACTCCAAAGAGTACAAGAGTATAAACTGTTCCTCAATACTCCAAAGAGTACAAGAGTATAAACTGTTCCTCAATACTCCAAAGAGTACAAGAGTATAAACTGTTCCTCAATACTCCAAAGAGTACAAGAGTATAAACTGTTCCTCAATACTCCAAAGAGTACAAGAGTATAAACTGTTCCTCAATACTCCAAAGAGTACAAGAGTATAAACTGTTCCTCAATACTCCAAAGAGTACAAGAGTATAAACTGTTCCTCAATACTCCAAAGAGTACAAGAGTATAAACTGTTCCTCAATACTCCAAAGAGTACAAGAGTATAAACTGTTCCTCAATACTCCAAAGAGTACAAGAGTATAAACTGTTCCTCAATACTCCAAAGAGTACAAGAGTATAAACTGTTCCTCAATACTCCAAAGAGTACAAGAGTATAAACTGTTCCTCAATACTCCAAAGAGTACAAGAGTATAAACTGTTCCTCAATACTCCAAAGAGTACAAGAGTATAAACTGTTCCTCAATACTCCAAAGAGTACAAGAGTATAAACTGTTCCTCAATACTCCAAAGAGTACAAGAGTATAAACTGTTCCTCAATACTCCAAAGAGTACAAGAGTATAAACTGTTCCTCAATACTCCAAAGAGTACAAGAGTATAAACTGTTCCTCAATACTCCAAAGAGTACAAGAGTATAAACTGTTCCTCAATACTCCAAAGAGTACAAGAGTATAAACTGTTCCTCAATACTCCAAAGAGTACAAGAGTATAAACTGTTCCTCAATACTCCAAAGAGTACAAGAGTATAAACTGTTCCTCAATACTCCAAAGAGTACAAGAGTATAAACTGTTCCTCAATACTCCAAAGAGTACAAGAGTATAAACTGTTCCTCAATACTCCAAAGAGTACAAGAGTATAAACTGTTCCTCAATACTCCAAAGAGTACAAGAGTATAAACTGTTCCTCAATACTCCAAAGAGTACAAGAGTATAAACTGTTCCTCAATACTCCAAAGAGTACAAGAGTATAAACTGTTCCTCAATACTCCAAAGAGTACAAGAGTATAAACTGTTCCTCAATACTCCAAAGAGTACAAGAGTATAAACTGTTCCTCAATACTCCAAAGAGTACAAGAGTATAAACTGTTCCTCAATACTCCAAAGAGTACAAGAGTATAAACTGTTCCTCAATACTCCAAAGAGTACAAGAGTATAAACTGTTCCTCAATACTCCAAAGAGTACAAGAGTATAAACTGTTCCTCAATACTCCAAAGAGTACAAGAGTATAAACTGTTCCTCAATACTCCAAAGAGTACAAGAGTATAAACTGTTCCTCAATACTCCAAAGAGTACAAGAGTATAAACTGTTCCTCAATACTCCAAAGAGTACAAGAGTATAAACTGTTCCTCAATACTCCAAAGAGTACAAGAGTATAAACTGTTCCTCAATACTCCAAAGAGTACAAGAGTATAAACTGTTCCTCAATACTCCAAAGAGTACAAGAGTATAAACTGTTCCTCAATACTCCAAAGAGTACAAGAGTATAAACTGTTCCTCAATACTCCAAAGAGTACAAGAGTATAAACTGTTCCTCAATACTCCAAAGAGTACAAGAGTATAAACTGTTCCTCAATACTCCAAAGAGTACAAGAGTATAAACTGTTCCTCAATACTCCAAAGAGTACAAGAGTATAAACTGTTCCTCAATACTCCAAAGAGTACAAGAGTATAAACTGTTCCTCAATACTCCAAAGAGTACAAGAGTATAAACTGTTCCTCAATACTCCAAAGAGTACAAGAGTATAAACTGTTCCTCAATACTCCAAAGAGTACAAGAGTATAAACTGTTCCTCAATACTCCAAAGAGTACAAGAGTATAAACTGTTCCTCAATACTCCAAAGAGTACAAGAGTATAAACTGTTCCTCAATACTCCAAAGAGTACAAGAGTATAAACTGTTCCTCAATACTCCAAAGAGTACAAGAGTATAAACTGTTCCTCAATACTCCAAAGAGTACAAGAGTATAAACTGTTCCTCAATACTCCAAAGAGTACAAGAGTATAAACTGTTCCTCAATACTCCAAAGAGTACAAGAGTATAAACTGTTCCTCAATACTCCAAAGAGTACAAGAGTATAAACTGTTCCTCAATACTCCAAAGAGTACAAGAGTATAAACTGTTCCTCAATACTCCAAAGAGTACAAGAGTATAAACTGTTCCTCAATACTCCAAAGAGTACAAGAGTATAAACTGTTCCTCAATACTCCAAAGAGTACAAGAGTATAAACTGTTCCTCAATACTCCAAAGAGTACAAGAGTATAAACTGTTCCTCAATACTCCAAAGAGTACAAGAGTATAAACTGTTCCTCAATACTCCAAAGAGTACAAGAGTATAAACTGTTCCTCAATACTCCAAAGAGTACAAGAGTATAAACTGTTCCTCAATACTCCAAAGAGTACAAGAGTATAAACTGTTCCTCAATACTCCAAAGAGTACAAGAGTATAAACTGTTCCTCAATACTCCAAAGAGTACAAGAGTATAAACTGTTCCTCAATACTCCAAAGAGTACAAGAGTATAAACTGTTCCTCAATACTCCAAAGAGTACAAGAGTATAAACTGTTCCTCAATACTCCAAAGAGTACAAGAGTATAAACTGTTCCTCAATACTCCAAAGAGTACAAGAGTATAAACTGTTCCTCAATACTCCAAAGAGTACAAGAGTATAAACTGTTCCTCAATACTCCAAAGAGTACAAGAGTATAAACTGTTCCTCAATACTCCAAAGAGTACAAGAGTATAAACTGTTCCTCAATACTCCAAAGAGTACAAGAGTATAAACTGTTCCTCAATACTCCAAAGAGTACAAGAGTATAAACTGTTCCTCAATACTCCAAAGAGTACAAGAGTATAAACTGTTCCTCAATACTCCAAAGAGTACAAGAGTATAAACTGTTCCTCAATACTCCAAAGAGTACAAGAGTATAAACTGTTCCTCAATACTCCAAAGAGTACAAGAGTATAAACTGTTCCTCAATACTCCAAAGAGTACAAGAGTATAAACTGTTCCTCAATACTCCAAAGAGTACAAGAGTATAAACTGTTCCTCAATACTCCAAAGAGTACAAGAGTATAAACTGTTCCTCAATACTCCAAAGAGTACAAGAGTATAAACTGTTCCTCAATACTCCAAAGAGTACAAGAGTATAAACTGTTCCTCAATACTCCAAAGAGTACAAGAGTATAAACTGTTCCTCAATACTCCAAAGAGTACAAGAGTATAAACTGTTCCTCAATACTCCAAAGAGTACAAGAGTATAAACTGTTCCTCAATACTCCAAAGAGTACAAGAGTATAAACTGTTCCTCAATACTCCAAAGAGTACAAGAGTATAAACTGTTCCTCAATACTCCAAAGAGTACAAGAGTATAAACTGTTCCTCAATACTCCAAAGAGTACAAGAGTATAAACTGTTCCTCAATACTCCAAAGAGTACAAGAGTATAAACTGTTCCTCAATACTCCAAAGAGTACAAGAGTATAAACTGTTCCTCAATACTCCAAAGAGTACAAGAGTATAAACTGTTCCTCAATACTCCAAAGAGTACAAGAGTATAAACTGTTCCTCAATACTCCAAAGAGTACAAGAGTATAAACTGTTCCTCAATACTCCAAAGAGTACAAGAGTATAAACTGTTCCTCAATACTCCAAAGAGTACAAGAGTATAAACTGTTCCTCAATACTCCAAAGAGTACAAGAGTATAAACTGTTCCTCAATACTCCAAAGAGTACAAGAGTATAAACTGTTCCTCAATACTCCAAAGAGTACAAGAGTATAAACTGTTCCTCAATACTCCAAAGAGTACAAGAGTATAAACTGTTCCTCAATACTCCAAAGAGTACAAGAGTATAAACTGTTCCTCAATACTCCAAAGAGTACAAGAGTATAAACTGTTCCTCAATACTCCAAAGAGTACAAGAGTATAAACTGTTCCTCAATACTCCAAAGAGTACAAGAGTATAAACTGTTCCTCAATACTCCAAAGAGTACAAGAGTATAAACTGTTCCTCAATACTCCAAAGAGTACAAGAGTATAAACTGTTCCTCAATACTCCAAAGAGTACAAGAGTATAAACTGTTCCTCAATACTCCAAAGAGTACAAGAGTATAAACTGTTCCTCAATACTCCAAAGAGTACAAGAGTATAAACTGTTCCTCAATACTCCAAAGAGTACAAGAGTATAAACTGTTCCTCAATACTCCAAAGAGTACAAGAGTATAAACTGTTCCTCAATACTCCAAAGAGTACAAGAGTATAAACTGTTCCTCAATACTCCAAAGAGTACAAGAGTATAAACTGTTCCTCAATACTCCAAAGAGTACAAGAGTATAAACTGTTCCTCAATACTCCAAAGAGTACAAGAGTATAAACTGTTCCTCAATACTCCAAAGAGTACAAGAGTATAAACTGTTCCTCAATACTCCAAAGAGTACAAGAGTATAAACTGTTCCTCAATACTCCAAAGAGTACAAGAGTATAAACTGTTCCTCAATACTCCAAAGAGTACAAGAGTATAAACTGTTCCTCAATACTCCAAAGAGTACAAGAGTATAAACTGTTCCTCAATACTCCAAAGAGTACAAGAGTATAAACTGTTCCTCAATACTCCAAAGAGTACAAGAGTATAAACTGTTCCTCAATACTCCAAAGAGTACAAGAGTATAAACTGTTCCTCAATACTCCAAAGAGTACAAGAGTATAAACTGTTCCTCAATACTCCAAAGAGTACAAGAGTATAAACTGTTCCTCAATACTCCAAAGAGTACAAGAGTATAAACTGTTCCTCAATACTCCAAAGAGTACAAGAGTATAAACTGTTCCTCAATACTCCAAAGAGTACAAGAGTATAAACTGTTCCTCAATACTCCAAAGAGTACAAGAGTATAAACTGTTCCTCAATACTCCAAAGAGTACAAGAGTATAAACTGTTCCTCAATACTCCAAAGAGTACAAGAGTATAAACTGTTCCTCAATACTCCAAAGAGTACAAGAGTATAAACTGTTCCTCAATACTCCAAAGAGTACAAGAGTATAAACTGTTCCTCAATACTCCAAAGAGTACAAGAGTATAAACTGTTCCTCAATACTCCAAAGAGTACAAGAGTATAAACTGTTCCTCAATACTCCAAAGAGTACAAGAGTATAAACTGTTCCTCAATACTCCAAAGAGTACAAGAGTATAAACTGTTCCTCAATACTCCAAAGAGTACAAGAGTATAAACTGTTCCTCAATACTCCAAAGAGTACAAGAGTATAAACTGTTCCTCAATACTCCAAAGAGTACAAGAGTATAAACTGTTCCTCAATACTCCAAAGAGTACAAGAGTATAAACTGTTCCTCAATACTCCAAAGAGTACAAGAGTATAAACTGTTCCTCAATACTCCAAAGAGTACAAGAGTATAAACTGTTCCTCAATACTCCAAAGAGTACAAGAGTATAAACTGTTCCTCAATACTCCAAAGAGTACAAGAGTATAAACTGTTCCTCAATACTCCAAAGAGTACAAGAGTATAAACTGTTCCTCAATACTCCAAAGAGTACAAGAGTATAAACTGTTCCTCAATACTCCAAAGAGTACAAGAGTATAAACTGTTCCTCAATACTCCAAAGAGTACAAGAGTATAAACTGTTCCTCAATACTCCAAAGAGTACAAGAGTATAAACTGTTCCTCAATACTCCAAAGAGTACAAGAGTATAAACTGTTCCTCAATACTCCAAAGAGTACAAGAGTATAAACTGTTCCTCAATACTCCAAAGAGTACAAGAGTATAAACTGTTCCTCAATACTCCAAAGAGTACAAGAGTATAAACTGTTCCTCAATACTCCAAAGAGTACAAGAGTATAAACTGTTCCTCAATACTCCAAAGAGTACAAGAGTATAAACTGTTCCTCAATACTCCAAAGAGTACAAGAGTATAAACTGTTCCTCAATACTCCAAAGAGTACAAGAGTATAAACTGTTCCTCAATACTCCAAAGAGTACAAGAGTATAAACTGTTCCTCAATACTCCAAAGAGTACAAGAGTATAAACTGTTCCTCAATACTCCAAAGAGTACAAGAGTATAAACTGTTCCTCAATACTCCAAAGAGTACAAGAGTATAAACTGTTCCTCAATACTCCAAAGAGTACAAGAGTATAAACTGTTCCTCAATACTCCAAAGAGTACAAGAGTATAAACTGTTCCTCAATACTCCAAAGAGTACAAGAGTATAAACTGTTCCTCAATACTCCAAAGAGTACAAGAGTATAAACTGTTCCTCAATACTCCAAAGAGTACAAGAGTATAAACTGTTCCTCAATACTCCAAAGAGTACAAGAGTATAAACTGTTCCTCAATACTCCAAAGAGTACAAGAGTATAAACTGTTCCTCAATACTCCAAAGAGTACAAGAGTATAAACTGTTCCTCAATACTCCAAAGAGTACAAGAGTATAAACTGTTCCTCAATACTCCAAAGAGTACAAGAGTATAAACTGTTCCTCAATACTCCAAAGAGTACAAGAGTATAAACTGTTCCTCAATACTCCAAAGAGTACAAGAGTATAAACTGTTCCTCAATACTCCAAAGAGTACAAGAGTATAAACTGTTCCTCAATACTCCAAAGAGTACAAGAGTATAAACTGTTCCTCAATACTCCAAAGAGTACAAGAGTATAAACTGTTCCTCAATACTCCAAAGAGTACAAGAGTATAAACTGTTCCTCAATACTCCAAAGAGTACAAGAGTATAAACTGTTCCTCAATACTCCAAAGAGTACAAGAGTATAAACTGTTCCTCAATACTCCAAAGAGTACAAGAGTATAAACTGTTCCTCAATACTCCAAAGAGTACAAGAGTATAAACTGTTCCTCAATACTCCAAAGAGTACAAGAGTATAAACTGTTCCTCAATACTCCAAAGAGTACAAGAGTATAAACTGTTCCTCAATACTCCAAAGAGTACAAGAGTATAAACTGTTCCTCAATACTCCAAAGAGTACAAGAGTATAAACTGTTCCTCAATACTCCAAAGAGTACAAGAGTATAAACTGTTCCTCAATACTCCAAAGAGTACAAGAGTATAAACTGTTCCTCAATACTCCAAAGAGTACAAGAGTATAAACTGTTCCTCAATACTCCAAAGAGTACAAGAGTATAAACTGTTCCTCAATACTCCAAAGAGTACAAGAGTATAAACTGTTCCTCAATACTCCAAAGAGTACAAGAGTATAAACTGTTCCTCAATACTCCAAAGAGTACAAGAGTATAAACTGTTCCTCAATACTCCAAAGAGTACAAGAGTATAAACTGTTCCTCAATACTCCAAAGAGTACAAGAGTATAAACTGTTCCTCAATACTCCAAAGAGTACAAGAGTATAAACTGTTCCTCAATACTCCAAAGAGTACAAGAGTATAAACTGTTCCTCAATACTCCAAAGAGTACAAGAGTATAAACTGTTCCTCAATACTCCAAAGAGTACAAGAGTATAAACTGTTCCTCAATACTCCAAAGAGTACAAGAGTATAAACTGTTCCTCAATACTCCAAAGAGTACAAGAGTATAAACTGTTCCTCAATACTCCAAAGAGTACAAGAGTATAAACTGTTCCTCAATACTCCAAAGAGTACAAGAGTATAAACTGTTCCTCAATACTCCAAAGAGTACAAGAGTATAAACTGTTCCTCAATACTCCAAAGAGTACAAGAGTATAAACTGTTCCTCAATACTCCAAAGAGTACAAGAGTATAAACTGTTCCTCAATACTCCAAAGAGTACAAGAGTATAAACTGTTCCTCAATACTCCAAAGAGTACAAGAGTATAAACTGTTCCTCAATACTCCAAAGAGTACAAGAGTATAAACTGTTCCTCAATACTCCAAAGAGTACAAGAGTATAAACTGTTCCTCAATACTCCAAAGAGTACAAGAGTATAAACTGTTCCTCAATACTCCAAAGAGTACAAGAGTATAAACTGTTCCTCAATACTCCAAAGAGTACAAGAGTATAAACTGTTCCTCAATACTCCAAAGAGTACAAGAGTATAAACTGTTCCTCAATACTCCAAAGAGTACAAGAGTATAAACTGTTCCTCAATACTCCAAAGAGTACAAGAGTATAAACTGTTCCTCAATACTCCAAAGAGTACAAGAGTATAAACTGTTCCTCAATACTCCAAAGAGTACAAGAGTATAAACTGTTCCTCAATACTCCAAAGAGTACAAGAGTATAAACTGTTCCTCAATACTCCAAAGAGTACAAGAGTATAAACTGTTCCTCAATACTCCAAAGAGTACAAGAGTATAAACTGTTCCTCAATACTCCAAAGAGTACAAGAGTATAAACTGTTCCTCAATACTCCAAAGAGTACAAGAGTATAAACTGTTCCTCAATACTCCAAAGAGTACAAGAGTATAAACTGTTCCTCAATACTCCAAAGAGTACAAGAGTATAAACTGTTCCTCAATACTCCAAAGAGTACAAGAGTATAAACTGTTCCTCAATACTCCAAAGAGTACAAGAGTATAAACTGTTCCTCAATACTCCAAAGAGTACAAGAGTATAAACTGTTCCTCAATACTCCAAAGAGTACAAGAGTATAAACTGTTCCTCAATACTCCAAAGAGTACAAGAGTATAAACTGTTCCTCAATACTCCAAAGAGTACAAGAGTATAAACTGTTCCTCAATACTCCAAAGAGTACAAGAGTATAAACTGTTCCTCAATACTCCAAAGAGTACAAGAGTATAAACTGTTCCTCAATACTCCAAAGAGTACAAGAGTATAAACTGTTCCTCAATACTCCAAAGAGTACAAGAGTATAAACTGTTCCTCAATACTCCAAAGAGTACAAGAGTATAAACTGTTCCTCAATACTCCAAAGAGTACAAGAGTATAAACTGTTCCTCAATACTCCAAAGAGTACAAGAGTATAAACTGTTCCTCAATACTCCAAAGAGTACAAGAGTATAAACTGTTCCTCAATACTCCAAAGAGTACAAGAGTATAAACTGTTCCTCAATACTCCAAAGAGTACAAGAGTATAAACTGTTCCTCAATACTCCAAAGAGTACAAGAGTATAAACTGTTCCTCAATACTCCAAAGAGTACAAGAGTATAAACTGTTCCTCAATACTCCAAAGAGTACAAGAGTATAAACTGTTCCTCAATACTCCAAAGAGTACAAGAGTATAAACTGTTCCTCAATACTCCAAAGAGTACAAGAGTATAAACTGTTCCTCAATACTCCAAAGAGTACAAGAGTATAAACTGTTCCTCAATACTCCAAAGAGTACAAGAGTATAAACTGTTCCTCAATACTCCAAAGAGTACAAGAGTATAAACTGTTCCTCAATACTCCAAAGAGTACAAGAGTATAAACTGTTCCTCAATACTCCAAAGAGTACAAGAGTATAAACTGTTCCTCAATACTCCAAAGAGTACAAGAGTATAAACTGTTCCTCAATACTCCAAAGAGTACAAGAGTATAAACTGTTCCTCAATACTCCAAAGAGTACAAGAGTATAAACTGTTCCTCAATACTCCAAAGAGTACAAGAGTATAAACTGTTCCTCAATACTCCAAAGAGTACAAGAGTATAAACTGTTCCTCAATACTCCAAAGAGTACAAGAGTATAAACTGTTCCTCAATACTCCAAAGAGTACAAGAGTATAAACTGTTCCTCAATACTCCAAAGAGTACAAGAGTATAAACTGTTCCTCAATACTCCAAAGAGTACAAGAGTATAAACTGTTCCTCAATACTCCAAAGAGTACAAGAGTATAAACTGTTCCTCAATACTCCAAAGAGTACAAGAGTATAAACTGTTCCTCAATACTCCAAAGAGTACAAGAGTATAAACTGTTCCTCAATACTCCAAAGAGTACAAGAGTATAAACTGTTCCTCAATACTCCAAAGAGTACAAGAGTATAAACTGTTCCTCAATACTCCAAAGAGTACAAGAGTATAAACTGTTCCTCAATACTCCAAAGAGTACAAGAGTATAAACTGTTCCTCAATACTCCAAAGAGTACAAGAGTATAAACTG
This sequence comes from Asparagus officinalis, assembly GCF_001876935.1. Taxonomy (NCBI): domain Eukaryota; kingdom Viridiplantae; phylum Streptophyta; class Magnoliopsida; order Asparagales; family Asparagaceae; genus Asparagus; species Asparagus officinalis. The sequence goes on from NW_017973515.1 coordinate 13,806, forward strand.
TTCCTCAATACTCCAAAGAGTACAAGAGTATAAACTGTTCCTCAATACTCCAAAGAGTACAAGAGTATAAACTGTTCCTCAATACTCCAAAGAGTACAAGAGTATAAACTGTTCCTCAATACTCCAAAGAGTACAAGAGTATAAACTGTTCCTCAATACTCCAAAGAGTACAAGAGTATAAACTGTTCCTCAATACTCCAAAGAGTACAAGAGTATAAACTGTTCCTCAATACTCCAAAGAGTACAAGAGTATAAACTGTTCCTCAATACTCCAAAGAGTACAAGAGTATAAACTGTTCCTCAATACTCCAAAGAGTACAAGAGTATAAACTGTTCCTCAATACTCCAAAGAGTACAAGAGTATAAACTGTTCCTCAATACTCCAAAGAGTACAAGAGTATAAACTGTTCCTCAATACTCCAAAGAGTACAAGAGTATAAACTGTTCCTCAATACTCCAAAGAGTACAAGAGTATAAACTGTTCCTCAATACTCCAAAGAGTACAAGAGTATAAACTGTTCCTCAATACTCCAAAGAGTACAAGAGTATAAACTGTTCCTCAATACTCCAAAGAGTACAAGAGTATAAACTGTTCCTCAATACTCCAAAGAGTACAAGAGTATAAACTGTTCCTCAATACTCCAAAGAGTACAAGAGTATAAACTGTTCCTCAATACTCCAAAGAGTACAAGAGTATAAACTGTTCCTCAATACTCCAAAGAGTACAAGAGTATAAACTGTTCCTCAATACTCCAAAGAGTACAAGAGTATAAACTGTTCCTCAATACTCCAAAGAGTACAAGAGTATAAACTGTTCCTCAATACTCCAAAGAGTACAAGAGTATAAACTGTTCCTCAATACTCCAAAGAGTACAAGAGTATAAACTGTTCCTCAATACTCCAAAGAGTACAAGAGTATAAACTGTTCCTCAATACTCCAAAGAGTACAAGAGTATAAACTGTTCCTCAATACTCCAAAGAGTACAAGAGTATAAACTGTTCCTCAATACTCCAAAGAGTACAAGAGTATAAACTGTTCCTCAATACTCCAAAGAGTACAAGAGTATAAACTGTTCCTCAATACTCCAAAGAGTACAAGAGTATAAACTGTTCCTCAATACTCCAAAGAGTACAAGAGTATAAACTGTTCCTCAATACTCCAAAGAGTACAAGAGTATAAACTGTTCCTCAATACTCCAAAGAGTACAAGAGTATAAACTGTTCCTCAATACTCCAAAGAGTACAAGAGTATAAACTGTTCCTCAATACTCCAAAGAGTACAAGAGTATAAACTGTTCCTCAATACTCCAAAGAGTACAAGAGTATAAACTGTTCCTCAATACTCCAAAGAGTACAAGAGTATAAACTGTTCCTCAATACTCCAAAGAGTACAAGAGTATAAACTGTTCCTCAATACTCCAAAGAGTACAAGAGTATAAACTGTTCCTCAATACTCCAAAGAGTACAAGAGTATAAACTGTTCCTCAATACTCCAAAGAGTACAAGAGTATAAACTGTTCCTCAATACTCCAAAGAGTACAAGAGTATAAACTGTTCCTCAATACTCCAAAGAGTACAAGAGTATAAACTGTTCCTCAATACTCCAAAGAGTACAAGAGTATAAACTGTTCCTCAATACTCCAAAGAGTACAAGAGTATAAACTGTTCCTCAATACTCCAAAGAGTACAAGAGTATAAACTGTTCCTCAATACTCCAAAGAGTACAAGAGTATAAACTGTTCCTCAATACTCCAAAGAGTACAAGAGTATAAACTGTTCCTCAATACTCCAAAGAGTACAAGAGTATAAACTGTTCCTCAATACTCCAAAGAGTACAAGAGTATAAACTGTTCCTCAATACTCCAAAGAGTACAAGAGTATAAACTGTTCCTCAATACTCCAAAGAGTACAAGAGTATAAACTGTTCCTCAATACTCCAAAGAGTACAAGAGTATAAACTGTTCCTCAATACTCCAAAGAGTACAAGAGTATAAACTGTTCCTCAATGACTCCGATGAGTATACGAGTATAAACTGCTTCTCAACACTCCGATAAGTATAAGAGTATAAACTGCTTCTCACTCCAAAGAGTATACGAGTATAAACTGTTTCTCATTCCTCCTACCGGTATAAGAGGTTAAACTGCTCCCTGATACTCCAATAGGTATATGAGTCTAAACTATTTCCTACCATTGACGGGAAGTTCCTGGAGGATATTACGCTAATATTCTTAAGGATAACCCGGTCGGACAACCAAGTCAAACCCAGTTCCAAGAGAGAAACTGGGGGTGGATTATCCAATGCATCGGGAAGTTCCCGAAAGAATACCACATGGGTATTCTTAGGGATAACCCAATCATTGTGGAATTGGTGAATAAGAAATTCACGTTCGAACTCTGAAGGTCAGAATGTCTCTTCTTATTCTCTAACTCTTATGAGTTATTTTTGTGAGAAGAGATCCAATCTTCTGATCGGTTAATCTTTCCTCACCAAACCATCCGCTGATCAAATCAAACGACAGTGGACCCACCAACATTCCCATCTGCCAGTCATTGGCGTTTCTCAGACTCAACGTGCTAGGTCCTAAACGCCTAACATTAAAGTCTCCCTTTGAGTGGTAATATGGGTTGGCACTTTCTTTGCTACCCGTATTCCACTCTCTTTGCGTTCTGGTCAAACCTATAAAAGTTAGGGCCAAAGCCAAAATCCCCTCTCGATTCCTCCAATGAACGAGAGGTCCACCTTCAAATCGAGCGATCAAACCTTCCGACAGTTAGGTCGTCTCAAACTCCTGCTTGGTCAAACATTCATACAGTTAGGGCCACAGCCAAAATCTCCTCTCGATTCCCCCAATGAACGAGAGGTCCACTTCCAAATCGGGTAATCAAACCTTCCGACAGTTAGGGTTATCCGAATTGTTACGATTCTCGGAGTGGAGATCCCACTCTTAGTTTCATCCTTCCGGATTCTGGGGGTGGAGATCCCACCTCGAGTTTCCTTTCCAGCTGTAGATAGAATATAAAATTCTTCCTCTTCAGCACCGGGAGATAGAATATAAAATTCTTCCTCTCCTCGGACCTTTCCGATGCTCGGAGTGGAGAACCCACTCCCAGTTCATCATTCCGGATTCTGGGGGTGGGGGATCCCACCTCAAGTTCCCTTTCCAGCTGTAGATAGAATATAAAATTCTTCCTCTTCAGCACCGGGAGATAGAATATAAAATTCTTCCTCTCCCGTTTCTCAATCTGTCTTTGCTTTTAGAAAAGACACGATTGTCAAATCCGGGCACTCGATGCACGGGGAATTTTATCCCGAAGCCTGAGTAGGGATAAGTCAACGCCTAACACGCGTTGCCGGGTAGTCTATTCCCGTGAGAAAGACGAAGTCTATGTATTCAAAATCATAGCATTAAGTCTAAGAGAAGCAATTCTCTTAGCACAACGTTACATGTGAAACGGGTTTTAATAATTCACATGCTAGCCCGATTCAAACGGTAATCGGTAAAGGCACATCAAACCCGTTGATGGCTGGGGGTTTGCCAAAAATCCCAAAGCCTATGTCTAACACACATGGCCGGTTAGTCTTTGACCGTAAAAAGGACAAAAGACCACATATTCAACATTGTGGCAGGTTGTTTTTAATAACACCATAATCCGTGCCTCACACGCGCGGGGAATTTTATCCCGAAGCCTAAGTAGGGATAAGTCAACGTCTAATACACGTTGCCGGGTAGCCTATTCCTGTAACAATGGCGAAGTCTACGTATTCAATATCGTAGCACTAAAAGGGTTAACTCTTTTAGCTTAAAACGTTACATGGGAGCGGACTTAAACAATCCGCATACTAGCCCGACTCAAACGGTAGTCGGTAAAGGCTAATCAAATCCGTTGAAGGCTGGGGATTAGCCCAAAATCCTAAAGTCAACGCCTAACACGCGTTGCCGGGTAGTCTATTCCCGTGAGAAAGACGAAGTCTACGTATTCAATATCGTAGCACTAAGAGCGTTAACTCTCTTAGCACAGCGTCACATGCGGAACGGACTTAAACAATCCGCATGCTAGCCCGACTCAAACGGTAGTCGGTAAAGGCTTGTCAAATCCGTTGATGGCTGAGGATTTGCCAAAAATTCTATAACTGCGAGTCATTGACGCATCAACTCCACTAGTTGGTCTCGTGGCTCGAGCACCCAACAAATTCAGGATAAAACCCACAGATGCAGATGAATCAGCTTTAACAGTTGATCCTGCGGCCCCGACATTTGAGACCGCTATGATCCAATACCTTAAGAGTTTAAACTGTGTATACTCCAGCAAACGTACGAGTATAAACTGTGTTAACGACGATAAAAAAAAAACCCCTCCATAAATTCTAGTTTGGTCTCCACATGCCTTTATCAAAATTTGGATCACGAATTTGTGGTTTAAACTCCTTGGATTTCGGCCATAAATTCGCTGCCCTTTTGCAAATAAACCCCTCTAAGACACTTATGGGCTATTTTGCGAATTAACCCCTCAACAACTCTTGCATAAAGCACCCCCTCACTTCTCCTAACCAAATGGACATGAATCCAAGCTTCAAAATTTCAGTTTCATCTTTGCATACAAGCCCCCACGAATTTCAGTCCTATTTTACAAATAAACCCCCAAAATCCGAACTCCTCTTAAAGGGTTGATGGGTTCTTGAAAACTAATCAATGGAGGACAAAAACTTGGGGAAGAAGAACACACAAAACCGAAAATGAGGGGGAAAGAATTCGGTTCTCTCTTTTGAATTTTGAATTAAAAGAGGGGGGGACCATAAGCAAAAGACAAAAGAGGAAAAGGCCAAAAAGGGGGGGGACCACGAAAACCCAAGACACCCCAAGGGTGTCTCGGCAAAGCCGAGACACCCCAGGGTGTCCCGGTTTTGTCGGGACACCCCCGGGGAGTCTTGAGTCTGTTTTGACCCCCGAACCTTGCATGGACACCTAAATTGTTTTTCTGAACTCCAAATCACTCCGATTCTTCGCCAACGGTTGAATATTGATGAACTCCAAAAGTCAACCTTTGACGAATCAAAACCCTAGGGTGGACGCCGGTCAACGCGTAACCCTAGGTCAACCCCCACTCAAAGGGTTGCGAGCAAAGTCGACATTTGACGAATCAAAACCCTAGGGTGGACGCCGGTCAACGCGTAACCCTAGGTCAACGCCAGTCAACGCGTTGCGACCAAAGTCAACGTTCGACGGTTTGAAACCCTCGGGTAAACGCAGGTAAACGCGTAACCCTAGGTCAACGCCAATCAACGCGTTGCAACACAAGTCAACGTTCGACGAGCCAAAACCCTAAGGGTCAACGCCGGTCAATGCGT
>NW_017973516.1:0-10798 GCF_001876935.1 Asparagus officinalis
GCAACGGTACCCAATGGTCGAGAAGGAATGCCTAGCCTTGGTGTTCGCCATCCAAAAGATGCGGCACTATTTGGTTGGCCAAACCATCCATGTCATCTCCCGGATGAACCCCATCCGGGTCTTCATGACACAACCTGCAGCGTTAAACTGGCGCCTGGCCAGGTGGGCGCTTCTGCTCTCTCAATACGATATTCATTTCATGCCGCAGAAATCAGTCAAGGGACAAGCCATCTGCGATCTCATGGCTAGTCACCCGCTGGGGGTGAAGACCGATCTATTCGAAGATCTGCCAGATGAACCTCCCGAAGCCAATATGACTTCGTCGCCGGAGGTGTGGCAGATGTTCTTCGACGGTGCGTCCCGCGCAGGCGCGAGCGGCTCTATTTCTGCAGGAGTGGGAGTGGCCCTCACCTCCCCGCATGGTCACGTGTTACCCCGGGCCTTTTCCTTGACGGAACCATGTACCAACAACGTAGCTGAGTACAACGCGTTGCTCATAGGGCTCGAGTTGGCCAAAGAGCTCGGGATAAAGCATCTGGAGGCTTATGGCGACTCGCAACTCATTGTCAAACAAATGACTGGCGAATATGAAGTCAGGAACGAAGATCTTATCCCACTCCACCGAGCGGCCGTCAGACTAGTGGAGTCATTTGAGAGCTTCCGTATCGAGCACGTGCTCCGTTCAAGGAACACCCATGCGGATGCTCTCGCATCTTTGGCAGCTAACTTAGCCCAGCCTCCTGGAACGACCCAAAAGGTCGCTGTCGCCAGCCGAAAACTCTTTCGACCCAGAGACGTCCCAGAGGCAAACGCCACTCATCAAGCCTCGGGTCAGCCAGATCAGGAAGACTGGCGTCTCCCGATCATCGATTATGTCCTATACGGCATGTTGCCTGAGGATTCGAAGGAACGAGAGTCTATCCGACGACGTGCCTCGCGATTCTACTACGATTCAACCACTAAAACGTTGTATCGCAGGTCATACGACGGCTTGCTACTTCGCTGTCTTTCAAAAGCGGAGGCGCAAGAAGCCGTACGCGAAGCGCATGACGGCGTATGCGGAGCTCATCAGCCCGGACCCAAGCTTTGGGATCGCTTACGTAGGATGGGCTACTTCTGGCCTGGGATGGTTACTGATGCAGTCGCTTATGCTAAGCGATGTTACGAATGCCAGATCCACGCCAACTACATACACCAGCCTCCTGAGGATCTACATCCGACGAGGGCATCTTGGCCCTTCGAGGCATGGGGGATGGACATAGTCGGGCCAATTTCTCCACCATCGGCGAGAGGCCATCGCTTCATCCTCGCGATCACCGACTATTTCTCTAAATGGGCAGAAGCCATCCCCTTAAGAGAAGTCAAGACTAGCGACGTGATTAAGTTCATTAAGCACCATGTCATATACCGATACGGCGTACCCCGGCGTATCATTCACGACAACGGCACGCAATTCGTTAGCCATGCCTTCACCCGGTTCTGCGACAAACTCCGGATACAGAACCTCTCGTCCACGGCCTACAACCCTTCAGCGAATGGTTTGGCCGAAGCTTTCAACAAGACGATCATCAAGATCTTGACCAAGCTGACTTCCACTAGCAAGCGCGACTGGAATGAAAAGCTAGGCGAAAGCCTGTGGGCATATCGCACGACGGTTCGCACACCGACTGGCACTACGCCCTACTCGTTGGTATACGGCTGCGAAGCTGTATTGCCGTTAGAGATTCAGATTCCATCCCTCCGCGTCGCCTTATCAACAGGAATGACAGCCGAGGAGAATCACCGGCTTCGACTCGCAGAACTCGAAGCGCTGGACGACAGGCGACTGGAAGCTCAGCAGCACATCGAGTTTTACCAAGCTCGGATGGCCAGGAGCTTCGACAAGAAAGTCAAGCGCCGAGCCTTCAAAGAAGGAGAGCTCGTCCTATCCGTCCGTAGACCAATGATCCTCACTTCCAAGAAGAAGGGGAAATTCCAGTCCAAATGGGAAGGGCCATTCGTAGTAGAGACAGTCTACTCGAACGGCGCCTATCGCCTCGTCAAACCGAACGGCGATAAAATCATGATGCCCATCAACGGCAAGTATCTGAAGAAGTACTACCCATAGTGCTCCTTCACAAACTCCCACGAGTGCAAGAGTCTAAACTGGCCCTCAGCGCCCTCCAACTGGTACATGAGGCTAAACTGCTCCTACTTTACCCGTTCGGGCGAAAGCCTCTGACGGAATCCAATTCGCCTATCTTCTCCAATGAGATGGCGGATCCACTAAAGTCGTTCATATCACGACAAATCCATCCAATTCGCCTATCTTCTCCAATGAGATGGCGGATCCACTAAAGTCGTTCCAATCACGACATCCCCCGTCAAGTTAACATTAAACCTCTGACAAAATCAACTTACCAATCCTCTTCTAAAGGATGGTGGGTCCTCAAAGTCGTTCCAATCACGACATTCCCCGTCAAGTTAACATTAAACCTCTGACAAAATCAACTTACCAATCCTCTTCTAAAGGATGGTGGGTCCTCAAAGTCGTTCCAATCACGACATTCCCCGTCAAGTTAACATTAAACCTCTGACAAAATCAACTTACCAATCCTCTTCTAAAGGATGGTGGGTCCTCAAAGTCGTTCCAATCACGACATTCCCCGTCAAGTTAACATTAAACCTCTGACAAAATCAACTTACCAATCCTCTTCTAAAGGATGGTGGGTCCTCAAAGTCGTTCCAATCACGACATTCCCCGTCAAGTTAACATTAAACCTCTGACAAAATCAACTTACCAATCCTCTTCTAAAGGATGGTGGGTCCTCAAAGTCGTTCCAATCACGACATTCCCCGTCAAGTTAACATTAAACCTCTGACAAAATCAACTTACCAATCCTCTTCTAAAGGATGGTGGGTCCTCAAAGTCGTTCCAATCACGACATTCCCCGTCAAGTTAACATCAAACCTCTGACAAAATCCGCTTACCACTCTTATTCTGAGAAATGGTAGCCTCCCCCCACGGTCGCTCCAATCGCGACAAGATCCCATCAAGTTAATGATCACCTCTGATGGTTGGCGCCGTTATTCTTACGAATAGCATAGCCTAAGTAATAGCCTACCATGCGACGTGCTATTACTTCTGTCAATAGTCACACTCCTACGTCCCTGAACTATTTGACCTATTCCAGATGTCCTAACATTGCTTTAGGATAACTGATAGGTAGAGTCTACCAGGCGATGACTCCTACCACAATCAATTGTCACATTCCCACATGACGACAATTGTCGAACACGGTTCGACAGACAACCTGTCTGTCGGTTCCCCCATACAACAACTCGCCGAAAAGCGAGTCGAAGTCAAGTTCATCAGTTGGCCGTAAAGGCGAATGTTTGTTCTTTATTGCGATCCAAGGGTTACTCTCTCGATCCCGTTGGAGCTACAACGCGAAGATCGGAGTTAATCCGATCCCACGCTATGAGCAACAGAAAGCAAAACAAGAGCTTAATACGACTAAGTCCTAAACAGGACAATCAGTGGATCGTCAAGTTCAATTCAAATGCCCAACGGCGCAGTCAAAGAGAGAAAACTGTATGCGCAAAGCAAAGGTGAACAGAATAAGCAAAAGGGCCACTACGGGCCATAATTTACATGAGTTTTCAGTTTAGTTGTGATGCCCGAAGTACCAACTAAGTTGACACAAAAAAAAAAGTTCAAGAAGACAGAAGGATGGACTTGAACACGGCATTACAAAAACTTCAGCAGGCTGAACGAGCCGATCTTCGCTTTGAGCTTCGCACGCTCCGCAGCCCGCTGGATCCTCGCCTTCTCCTTCCGCTCCGGTTGCCGCCGGGCCAACTCCGCCTCGCTGGCTTCTTCCTCTTGGCGAAGGAGCTGGAGCTCCTGGTCCACCGCCGCGGCAGCTTCGCCGAGCCTCCTCACCGTAAGCTGGCGCTCCCGTAACTTCGCCTCGCCGCGGAGGGAGCCAGCGTCCTCGAAGAAGGCCCTGTCCAGATAGGCATCCATCCGGTCCAGCACCGCTTGTTGACGCCTCCGCAGACGTTGGAGCTCGGCCTCTTTCGCCTGAATCCTTTTCGCTCGCTCTTTGCGCTCGAGTAGATGACACAAAGAAGGGGGCGGCGGCTCATCAGAGGAATCTTCGTTGGCCAATTCTTCGAGGCGGTACATCCACCCCTCAATGCGCTCAAGCTCCCGCTCACATCGCCGTGTGAGCGAGGCATCACCCGCACGGCGAACCGCCTCCAAACACGCTTCCACATGAGGGAGCGCGTCGTAGTAACGTCCGTCGCCAACGCTGACTGAGATGGCAACCCCGTGCACCAAGCCCACCAATTCCTGGAGGGGCACGAAGGCGGGATGAGCCAAGGGGTCCGGAATCGCGGGGACGGCAGCCGGAGCACCAACGTCGACGACGGTGGAGGAAGAACCGACACCCTCCGCACCACTATCATTAGAAGAGGAAGCCATGAGAGAGAGAGTTCTTTTTCGCAGAGATCTCTTCCTAGCGGATTTCTCTCGAAGCGGTAGGGACTCTGCTGGAGAAGAGCAAGTGCAAGTATATATTCCGAAAAATTTAACGGTGGAGATTCATCACCCCAAGCGATCAAGCGGTCCAAACGCCCTGCGACGCTTCGAACTCGACGCCATTAAAGGCTGCTCTCGAAACCCCGAACCGACAGATCGGATTGGGCACGAGAGGCGAAGCGACCGGTCGCTTCACCATAAATAAGCATTAATGCGCCTGCAGACTCCTGGCTGGCAAGCACTTGGCCCCGCCGACTGACACGTGGCACGAGTTTCGCCCGTAGTTGGATCTCCGACTGTTGGACAAATTCGCTGACTGCTCAAGTTTCGCCTGAAGTTCAAACTCGCCGGGCAAATCGGGTCAGGTTTCCAACACAAGCCCAACATCGTACGGAGTTCGCACGTAGTATAAACTCGCCAGCCGTTGGGTTCCGTTCCCAAGCGAAACTCGCCAGCAAAGGAGTTTACTCATCTGCTTGAACTCGCCAACAGTTGGGTTTAGCACCCAAGCGGAACTCGCCGCGATCGAGTCTCGCCTGAAAACAAATTAAGTCTCGCCAATACGCAAGCAATGAGCGGGCACAAACCTCATTGGGACTTTAAGACAGTACATTTGAACAAAGTTATGTTTTCTGCAAATTGCGAAAGTCATAATAACATGTTCAAAGAAGCAAAACATACACCCAGCGTTTCAAGACAATACATTTGAACAAAGTTATGACTTTAAGAGTCATGGCATAGTCCCAAATGTAAAAACAAGCAAGCAAAACATCTTAATACAGTCCTGAGGCAGAAGTCTCAGTCGAACACGCTGAAGGTGGAAATCTCCTCTTTGACCGCCTCAACCTGGCTCGCGTGGTCTTCCCGAGCCTTGTTTTCAGCAGCCTTCCGGATCCGGTCCTCGCGGTTCGACGCAGCGGCAGCATCTGCTTGGCGCAAAGCTAGCAGGCGTCGAGTCTCTGCCTCAGCGTTCTCATTAACCTTGACCACGTCAGATTGGAGCGCCTTCCACTTCGCCTCCGCCTGCCCTAACTCGGCCCTCAGGCGAGCCATGGTATGATTGAGATCAATGACTTGCTCCTCTAGCAAACGTTGCTGGCTCACCCAAAAGTTAGCCACAGACTCCAAATCCGCTATCTCCTTGGAGCGGGTTTCCTGTTCCAGGGCTTCCTGACGCCCGAAGTGAGCTAGACAGGATGCCATTTTAGCCTCCGGACCTCCCCGTAGCAAGTCCTCTAGCACCATCATGCGTGGCTCCAAGAGACGGAGTTCACGCACGCAACGGGTAGCGAGACGGTTTTCACCTGATCGCCGTAAATCGGCCACGCGATCATAGAGGGACTGCCTGAAGCTGTCAAAGCTACCCATACCGAGTTCGACGAGGGAAATTGCCTGCCTTACAGCACCTTCGAACTCTTCAATACGGGCCTGCCACGGTTGAGACTCGGAGGGAACAGACCTCTGGCCCGGAGCAAGCGTCGTGATGGGAGGAATTTCGAGGCAAGGTTCGGCTCCCGGCTGGGGAGCGGGATCCGGAGCAGCGGAGTTCGCACGGCCTTCAGATTCGTCGTCTGAAATCAGAATGGGATCGGCCGCATGCTCCTCGGCAGCCGGCACCTCCTCTCGACCTGTAAGACGCAACAAGCGATACAGGGAACAGTTGGGGGAGGAACACCTACTAAACTTACACAAAAGTTGAAGCAAGGAGATACCTTCAGCAGCACCCGAAGAACCAGATTCTTTCCTTTTCTTGGAAACAACCCTCTTCACCTTCGGCGCCATTGGGGGTATGAGGAAGAAGAAAGTCGGGTCCACTCCGGGGAGACCTGTAGATCCTCTTAACAGAGGATAGGGGCATTAAATACCTAAGAGTCCTAGGCGGTTACTCGAGACTCGATTAGACCGTTCAAGGCTGGAACAGTTGAAGGGTAAGGCCGAACAGATCGGATCTTATCTGGACGGACGAGATCTAACGGTTCGTGACCACGATCTGCAACGACGGCCCGAATCGGGCGCGAGAGACGAAGAGGCCCACTACTTCGCATTAAATGCGAAACGGCTAGCCCACGTCCCCTTAACTGACGTACACGTGGATTAACACGCGGCCCACTGAAATCGGAACCCGATCAGAGCCAGGCTTCGCCGTTAGCTCCTGCGAATCCGCCCGCGAACAAAATTCGCCCGCAGTTGAAGTAGACTTGCAGCCGAAATTCGCCAACAAGAATTCCTCTATAGTTGAGGTTCTCTTACGACCAAATTCTGACCAATGCATGATTACGAAAATGGAGCACACACGTAAATGACAATAAGCCAAGAAACAAAAGGGACAATTTCATTCATGAGAAAGAAGTCCTATTACAAGCAGAAAACTAAAGGCGAACTACAGGGATTTCAACTTCAGTTCCGCCCCACGAATTTCTTCAGCATGGCGAAGCTCAAGCCTCCTCAGGACCTCTCGACGAATATCTTCCTCCGTGCAGGAGATCAAGTCCTGAATAACCTCCCTGACATCCTTGAGAGCTCGATCCTTCTCTGCAACGGAGCCAGCAGTCAACCGCCGGCGAGACTTTACGCCCTCCAACTCCTTTGCCACGTGATCGCGAGCCTTCTCTTGAACGGCCAGGGCGGCCTGTGCTTCGGCTACAACCTGTTTCAGCCTCTCTACTTCGAAGGAAAGTCGGGAGAACTGATTATCGACCGTTTCTTCCTCGCGGGCCACTTGTGCATCCTCGGCTCTGACCTGCTCCGACTCTGCCGACAGTTTTAACTCTAGTGTCATGTTCTCGTTCAGGCGGCGATCACGATCCGCCAAAGCTACTCGAACTTCGCGGGAGGCGAGATCAACAAGAGTGGAACTCTCCGCACGAAGAGCGAGCAGCTGCCGAACAGCCCCCTCCACTTCGTTCAGACGCTGAAAATAGGGCCTCGCCGCGGCGGCGCCGAGCCTCTTACGCAAGAAGGACGCATCGTGTTCAAGAACTTCCCTGAATTCTTCGAAGGGGCAATTCTCCTCCAAGACCAGCCGGGTGCAGTGGGCCAAAGTATCTTCGAAATTCGCCAGAGCTCGCTCCACCTGCGTTTTTCGCCAGCGTTCCAAGGGAGAGAGGGCGACCTCCTCCGCCGTAGACGAAATCACGGTCGAGGTGCCTATAGCCATAACCGTAGAAGTGGTAACGGGCACCACCGGAGACGGTGCGACCAATGGCACCCTCGGTGTAGTGGTCACAACGTCAACGGCCGCCGTCGACGGAGAAATGGTCACCTGCAGAATGGGGGCCTCCCGTTGAAGCGGAGATTCTCGCGCCGATGAATGACCCCCAGCCAACGCTTCCATAGGAGCAGGAGATCCCCCTATTCGGCCAGGCGCGTCCTCAAGCGCCAAATCCTCTGCCTCACTGGACAATGCCTCGTGAACTGAGATATTGTCATCCTCCTCAGATTCGCCCGCCTCAGATGAGCGATTCACCCAAGAGTGAGGATCCTCCTCACCTGCGACTTCACGGTTAGGGTCAATTACAAATGCACAAAAAAAGAGGTTAACAGAGACCCCTCGAAAGGGACCCTACTAACAGTCGAGTACGGGAAGAAAAGTGATGCTAAAACACACACTTACCCGAGCCGGTGGGCCCCTCCTCATCTCCAGCCTCCCCTTCCTCGTCGGAAGGAATGGAAATCACCTTCTCAATCGCACCTGCATAGGTCCAATACCAATGGCAAAAGGTATGAGATCATCGTTGCGATCAAAGACGCTATTACAAAAGAAAAATTACCTCCTAATGCGGGCACAGAAGCCGCTGGAGCTCCCGTCGGTAACCTCTCGCCAGATCGCGGAGGAGCGTCTCTCATAGTCGCCGGAGCCGCCCCCGATGCAGCAGAAGAGACGGGCAATACGACTCCAGACGTCGCCGCTCCGGGGATACCCACCTGGGGAACATCATCCTGACCTTCCGCCGCTCGGACGGTTTCCGCCATCTCATCACGACGGACCTTCTTAGCCGCCTCCGCTCGGGAACTCTCGGCCACTGCCTCCCGCTGACGCTTCGAGAGAAGCGAGCTACTCGGAGACAGAAGCGGCGCCCCCATTTGTCCAATGGTCGGACTCTGGACCGGTCTTGGGCGCCCGAATTCCCTTGGTTCGCCAGGGGCATCCAGCGAAGGACAGGGAGAAGGAACTCGAACCTCGGGAACCTCGGATTCGTCTAAGCCAGCGTCAAAACCTTCGGTATCCTCAACTGGATCCTCCGAGAACAACTCCCTAGCGATTTGGTGGCCCCTTCGCCTCGAAGAACGGAGAGGACCCCTGACAGGACGAGCAGTTTGGTGGCCCCTTCGCCTCGAAGAACGGAGAGGACCCCTGACAGGACGATCGCGTTCCACCAGACATGAGTTCTGGAACCAGAAATTAGTAGGATTAGCACTAGCGCCCCGATACCAGCGGCAGGATAAGAGCGGGTGGTGTAAGTCGCAGTCCTTCGCGGGCAACTCAAAGCGAGCATGGGTGCCTCCAGCATGGGTCCAGAACCATCCCCGAGCTCCGTCAACCAATCCTCCTTCGAAGTTTAGGTGGGGGTTGGCATTACCCACATACAATTGATCGTACCCAAACTGGCGGGCGAACCTGCAGGGGATATATGGCTCGAGATAGCATGTAGGGCCCGTTCTCAGAATGTGATACCCCGGTCGGATATTCACCAACCAGCGAAAGGCACCACGAGTAAGGACCGTGTAGTGATCCGCTGTCGGAGCATCCCTGAGAGATTCTCCATATCCGCCCCCGCTGAAATAAGGGAAGAAGCGGCGAAAATTATTAATGCCCGAAGTGGGAGAGCGTCTTCCTTGCATCAGGGATGTCCTTGCATTTCCAAGAGCACCTCTCCAAGCGCTGGACGAAGGGGACAAACTTATCGCCCTGGAGCGCCGTCGGGGCGCTCATCAAACATTCGCAGTGGTATACGAACCACGCCATCAAGTAGGTGTACGGTAGCCCCACCCTAGGATTGGGAGTTTTGATAACTACTCCTTCCCCCTCATCAAGGACCGACACACGGTAGAATTGGGCCGTCAGAGTGCGGAGTCCCCGGTGAATGCACGATATCGTCGCCGACACCAGGGAATAAGACCTCCCGTGAGCTAGGCAAACCGCCGGATACACGACCTCCACAGGAAGAGCCTCAAAGGAGTGAGTGGGGATTACGCACCTCTTCAGCCATAACATGAGGTACCCCGCAAGCAGCGCCTTCCCCGAAATGAGAAACTTCGCCTGATGATGGAATGAGTGGAAGACCGTACCAGACTTAAACCCGCCCTCGTCACGGTCAAGAGTCATGGTGCTCCCTCTTTAGCTGTCCTCGCCTCCACTTCGGGCTGGTCGCACGCGCCTAATGGGAGAGCGGGCTTCCCCTTGACATCGTTCCCCGGGAACAGATAATCAGCCCAATTCTTATGGCTGATCCCCGGGGTCTTCTTCTTCTTCCCCTTATGATCCGAGGAACCTAAGGTACTGAGACATATGTGGTAGTGGCAGAGTAACTCCCACAGAGTTTCAACCGCCAAAGGGGAATGGCTCGACAGCTGATCAATCTCATCTTGATCGGGGACGTACTCCTCGTAAGGAAAGTCTCCCAGAGGCAGCCCCGACACGTCGTACATCTCGTGAGGGGTGATACCAAGCTCACCATTGGGGGTGAAAAATGTGCCGCTTTCCGCACAATACAATTCCAGAATGCTATGGAATTGAGAAGCGTTGATCCGCAGGCCATGTCGAGTGGCCTCGATGGCCACATACAGCTCTGTGTCCTTGAGGTCAGCATTTTCGGCCAGAACATAGTCGGTGATCTTGGACCACCACGTGTCACTGCCAGGTGCAGAGTAAACCCACCCCGGGGCTCTAAAGTCCTTCGGGGGAAAGCTTCCACCGACTCGGAAGAAGCGGTGACGGAAGGTCTCCGCCACCGCTGTCGACTCCCCCACGGGCGGTTCAGCGGACATTAAACCAGGGCGCAGGCCCNCGGGTGCAGAATAGACCCACCCCGGGGCTCTAAAGTCCTTCGGGGGAAAGCTTCCACCAGCTCGAAAGAAGCGGTGACGGAAGGTCTCCGCCACCGCTGTCGACTCCCCCACGGGCGGTTCAGTGAACATTAAGCCAGGGCGCAGACCCGTCACATGCTTGCACGAACTCTCCACTCCGTACCCAGCCGTAGAGCCCGTAAAGACGCCACAAGTGACCCCGTCCTGAGTGGGGGTCAAATCCCAGTTCATCGTCCGAGGAAT
>NW_017973516.1:18650-19268 GCF_001876935.1 Asparagus officinalis
CCCCCCACCCCCTCCCCCTCCATCATCATCACCACCACCACCACCACCACGACGAAAACACCCACCAACCAACAACATAACCAACGACCCTACGCACGAACGCCCCACAACAAAATAAAATAACAACCAACTAACCAACTCACTAGCCAATACAACCATCGCTACGCACGCACGCACCATCAACACCAACATCACATAAAAACATTAAGTATATAATTTTAGTTGTGTTTCGGAGAGAGATATAGTTTGTGTGTAACAGTTTGTGTGATATCATTTAGTCACATGGCATACTCGTAACTAAGTAAGAATTTTATATTTAATTCATTTAATTAAAAAAGAAATATATATATATTACCTGATCCGCCAAAAACCGTCTCCTATATGCCTCCTGAGCATCAGAAGGCAGAGTCGATATGAACTGGGTGAATTCCAGCTCCCTCTGCTCCCGGCGCCTCCGTGCTTCCTCCGCCATCTGGAGTAGCTCCGACTCCCGACGTGACTGCCAATCTTCCATCGCTTTCATCCGCTGCTCCATAGTCGGATCTTGAGAAGTTGTGGGGATGCTCTTCTCGCCGCCTGGAATGACTTTCCTGAGCAAGTCTAATAACATCTCGAAAT
>NW_017973517.1:0-13170 GCF_001876935.1 Asparagus officinalis
TTCTCGAAGCCGGATGCCGGCTTATTAGCTGACATGTTGGCTGAGCAGACTTCCAGAGGGACCGAGAGATCATTCTTTGGGAATGATCCACCTACCGGTACATATCTGATTCTCCTCCTTTTGCCTGATCTTTTACTTGACTAATGAATGATTGATTATCGCAGCGTCAACCATTGGAGTTAGTCCGGTATCTATCCCTGGCATATCCAGTTTGCCTCAGAGTGACGGGCTTGCAGGTATGCATACGATTCAGGGATATTGTACTTTTCTTATGTTCATCTGTTTTTTTTTTGATTAATATATGAGTGCAATATCTATCCCTGGCATATCCAGTTTGCCTCAGAGTGACGGGCTTGCAGGTATGCATACGATTCAGGGATATTGTACTTTTCTTATGTTCATCTGTCTTTTGACTGCAATCACCCCCCCAGCCACTAGGACTGATTCTCATATGACTCTGGGCATCCCGGCTGTTCCTGAGGACGGGGGGATTGCAGGTATGCATACGATTTTCTTGTCCCGATTCTCCTTATTTATCCAAATTTCCATTTGGTTAACATAATGAGTGCAATCATAGGACCAGCCGCTAGGACTGATTCTCATATGACTCCTGACATCCCTCAAATGCCCGCGGATAATGGATCTACAGGTATGCAGATCCCAATTCTTCTTATTCGTCTAAATTTTCATTTTGACTAATAAGAGAGTGTCATCATAGGACCAGCAGCTTGGGCCGATACTCTTATGACTCTTGGCATTCCGGCTGCATCTGAGGACATGGGGATTGCAGGTATTCATACGACCTTCTTATCCCGATTCTCCTTATTTGTCCAAATTTCCATTTGGTTAACATAGGAATGTCACTGTAGGACCAGGCGTTCAGCCTGATACTGCTACAGTCCCCGGGGTTGAAAGTCCTCATAGCAGTGGTGCCTCCCCGTCTCTGCCGAGTGGTGCGAGCAATATGTCTGCAGGGGCTGACGTACCCTCTTCTGCTGCTGTCTCGGAGCCTGTCGGCTCTCAACCTGATGGGACATCCGTTGGCGTCGGTATGTTCGGAACCTGCCTTTTGACTTTCCTTTCCATATTCGATAGTTCACTGAGCTTCCAAGTTGTTGCTTGTAGGATCTCGATCTTCTTTGCACGAGCGTGTCCGTAGCCTTTTGGCCGATACTGATCCTGACGGAGAGGCTTTCCGTACGGACCTCAGCTTCTTCACCGCCTGGTATAATGGCTTGATCGAGAAGCTTCTCCACCGAGGAGGCGGCTTCGATCAGTTCCGGCGTTCCTTCTCTCGCCACATGACGATGATGAGGGAAGAAGGATACCCGGAACTGGCTGATTCCTTCACTGCTGATTTCGCTGCCCTGGAGTCAGAGATACGAGAGTTGAAGGAACTGGAGGTTACCGGGGCTTCTTCTTTCGTATCCTCTGAGTTAGAGCATAGGATGGAGCAGTGGCGTGAACTGAGATCTTCCGTCGGGCGTGAGCTTCAGTCACGCGAGAGCTCCCTTGCGCATCTAATGGCTAACATGGCGAGGATGGATAGGGAGAAAGCTGAGTTACTCCGTTCCTTGGACTCGAATCGCGAGGAAGCGACTAGGTTGAAGGAGGCCTTGAAGCGTGCCGAGGAATCCGCCGTTCTTATCGCAGATGACTTGATCGGACTAGAGCGTTCTCGTGACCGGGTACTCGAGGAGTTCGGATCCACTCAGGAGGGATTGATGAAGTTGAAGAGTGAAGCTGCGGAGATCTTGAGCTGTTCTGAGGAATCTGCCCGAGCAGATCTGCAGGCGGGACTTGAGCAGAGTTATGCAGATAGACTTTTTAGCTTAAAGTCTCATATTCTTAGCCGTCAGTTGCCTTCGGGCTAATGAGCTCTTTGTTGTATGCTTTTGACTTGACCTATTAATAGAAACTCCGCATTTGCTTCTTTCTTGTGATTTGTCTGTATTTCTTCTGAATGACAGATTTTATGGGATTTTTGGCAAACCCCCAGCCATCAACGGGTTTGATGTGCCTTTACCGATTACCGTTTGAATCGGGCTAGCATGCGGATTGTCGAAATCCGTTCCGCATGTAACGTTGTGCTAAGAAAATTGCTTTTCTTAGACTTGATGCTATGACTTTGAATACATAGACTTCGTCTTTCTTACGGGAATAGACTACCCGGCAACGCGTGTTAGGCGTTGACTTTGGGGTTTTTGGCAAACCCCCAGCCTTCAACGGGTTTGATACGCCTTTACCGATTACCGTTCGAATCGGGCTAGCATGCGGATTGTTGAAATCCGTTCCGCATGTAACGTTATGCTAAAGGAATGAACTCCCTTAGACTTAATGCTACGACTTTGAATACGTAGACTTTGCCCTTGTTACGGGAATAGGCTACCCGGCAACACGTGTTAGGTGTTGACTTATCCCTACTTAGGATTCGGGATAAAATTCCCCATGCACCAAGTGCGCGGATTGGAAGTTGAAAGTTGTGTCAAAATAGGAGAGGAAGAATTTTATATTCTATCTCCCGGTGCTAAAGAGGAAGAATTTTATATTCTATCTTCAGCTGGAAAAGAAACTCGAGGTGGGATTCTCCACCCCCAGTATCTGGAAGGATGAACTGGGAGTGGGATCTCCACTCCGAGCATCGGAAAGGTCCGAGGAGAGGAAGAATTTTATATTCTATCTCCCGGTGCTAAAGAGGAAGAATTTTATATTCTATCTTCAGCTGGAAAAGAAACTCGAGGTGGGATTCTCCACCCCCAGTATCTGGAAGGATGAACTGGGAATGGGATCTCCACTCCGAGCACCCGGAATGATGAACTGGGAGTGGGGTCTCCACTCCGAGCATCGGAAAGGTCCGAGGAGAGGAAGAATTTTATATTCTATCTCCCGGTGCTAAAGAGGAAGAATTTTATATTCTATCTTCAGCTGGAAAAGAAACTCGAGGTGGGATTCTCCACCCCCAGTATCTGGAAGGATGAACTGGGAGTGGGATCTCCACTCCGAGCATCGGAAAGGTCCGAGGAGAGGAAGAATTTTATATTCTATCTCCCGGTGGAAAAGAAACGAGAGAGGAAGAATTTTATATTCTATCTCCCGTTGCCGAAGAGGAAGAATTTTATATTCTATCTTCAGGCGGAAAGGAAACTCGAGGTGGGATCTCCACCCCCAGAATCCTGCAGGATGAAACTAAGAGTGGGATCTCCACTCCGAGAATCGGAAAAGTTCGAACGACACTACCTTTTATAGGATTGGTCATTTGAACCCAAAGAACCCCTCATTCATTGAGGAGAAGACCCAATTTCAACCCTAACTTTTATAGGTTTGGTGGAAAAAGGGGACAAAGGTGGATTTTCGTTTATCGAAAAGGAGTGACTCGACTTTAGTCTTGACCATGTGTAGGCTTGACTAAGCGAGATCGGAAACAATCCTAACTTTTATAGGTTTGACTGTTTCAAGTGGACCTCTCGTTCATGGAAGGAATCGAGAGGGGATTTTGGCTTTGGCCTTAACTGTAGGAAGGTTTGACCAAACTGGAGTTTGAGATACGCCAATGACTGGCAGATGGAAATGTTGGTGGGTCCACTGTCGTTTGATTTGATCAGCGGATGGTTTGGTGAGGAAAGATTAACCTATCGGAGGATTAGATCTCATCTCACCAAAGATAACTCATAAGAGTTGGAGAATTTGATGGGAATAAGAAGAGACATTCTGACCTTCAGCGTTCGAATGCAGAGTTCTTATTCGTCAATTCCACAATGACCGGGTTATCCCTAAGAATACCCATGTGGTATTCTTCCGGGAACTTCCCGATGCATTGGTTATCCAAAAAGATACTAAGGATAGTATCTTTTCAGGAATTTGCCGTTTATCGGCATCATGAGCCGGTCGCCGTCTTTGGTGACAAGGCGATATGCGCCACTCGAGTAGACTGTCTCTACTACGAATGGTCCTTCCCATTTGGGTTCGAATTTACCCTTCTTCTTGGAGTTTAGGATCATAGGCCGTTTCACAGCTAGAACCAAATCTCCTTCTTTGAAACTCCTTTGTCGAACCTTTTTGTCGAAGGCTCGAGAGATTCTAGCTTGGTAAAATTCAATGTGTTGTTGAGCTTCCAGGCGCTCTTCATCAAGCCTCTCGAGTTCTTCGAGGCGTTTCTGATGTTGTTCTTCGGTCGACATCTGGGTTGAAAGAGCGATCCGAAGAGATGGTATTTGGATCTCCAATGGAAGAACAGCTTCACATCCGTATACCAGTGAATACGGGGTCGCTCCCGTTGGTGTGCGCACCGTGGTCCGATAGGCCCATAGAGCTGCGCCAAGCTTGTCATTCCAGTCTCGTTTGTTAGTTTTCACGATCTTTGACAAGAGTTTGATGATAGTCTTGTTGAAGGCTTCAGCTAATCCATTCGCTGTAGGATTATAAGCCGTCGACGAGATGTCCTGAATTTTAAACTTTTCGCAGAACCTTATGAAGGCGTTGCTGACAAACTGAGGACCGTTGTCATGTATGATTCGTCTTGGAACACCATACCTATAGATGATGTGGTGCTTGATGAATCCAATGACGTTGCTCGTCTTAACTTCTCTGAGTGGAATTGCTTCGGCCCCTTTGGAGAAGTAATCGGTAATTGCCAAGATGAACCGGTCGCCTTTGACTGACGGAGGATTTATAGGACCAACAATGTCCATTCCCCAAGTCTCGAACGGCCATGACGTAACCGAAGGATGCAGATGCTCCGGAGGTTGGTGTACATAATTCCCGTGCACTTGAGGTTGGTGTACATAATTCCCGTGTACTTGACATGCGTCACACTTTCGGGCATACGTAATTGCATCACTCATCATGGAAGGCCAGAAATACCCCATTCTTCTGATGCGGTCATAAAGCTTAGGACCAGGTTGGTGTGCGCCACACTCTCCTTCGTGCGCTTCCCTAAGGACCTCTTCAGCTTCTTTGGTTGATAGGCAGCGTAATAGCAACCCATCGTACCCCCTGCGGTATAGCGTTCGATTCTCTGTATTGTAGTAGAATCTGGGTGCTCTTCGCCGGATTGACTCTCTTTCCTTCACATCTTCTGGCAAGATTCCATGCAAGACGTAGTCGATGATGGGGAAGCGCCAATCTCGGGGTTCGAACTCGACTTGAGTAGCGTGTACCTCCTGAACTTCTTCTTCCTCGGCATCTTCACTGTAAAGCGGCACTAGGAGTTAGTGAGTTCTTACCGTAACAAACTGCTCTGTTTCGGGAGGCTGCGCTAGTGACACGGCTAACGCAGCCAACGCGTCTGCATATGTATTCTGTAGCCGTGGAATATGTTCGATAAAGAATCCTTCAAATGATTCCGCTATCTCCACTGCTATCTTATGGTATGGAATTAAATCCTGACTTCGGACTTCATATTCTCCTTGGACTTGCTTGACTATTAGCTGAGAATCGCCGAAGGCCTCGAGATATTCCACCCCCAGCTCCTTAGCGAAGTTGAGTCCTATAATCAATGCGTTATACTCTGCTACGTTATTCGAGCATGGCTCGGTTAGCGAGTAGGCGCGAGGCATCACATGTTTTCCTGGGGAAACTAAGACTACTCCAACTCCTGAGGAGATTTTAGAACTTCCAGGAGCACTTGCAACATTAGTCGCTCGTGAAGCGCCATCGAAGTATAAGCGCCATATTTGTTGGTGAGAAGTTGCGTTGACTTCGTGGGCCTCATCGGGTAGATCGTCATATACTTCGGCGGTGTCCGTTGTTGGATTGTCTGCGAGGAGATCGCATATGGCCTGTCCTTTGACCGACTTCTGTTGCTTGAAATGCAAGTCGTATTGGGACAAGAGTAAGGCCCATTTCGCTAATCGCCAGCTCATGGAAGCGGGTTGAGTCATGAATACTCGAACCGGATTAACTTTAGAGATGACGTAAATGGTAGGAGTAAGGCCCATTTTGCTAATCGCCAGCTCATGGAAGCGGGTTGAGTCATGAATACTCGAACCGGATTAACTTTAGAGATGACGTAAATGGTCTGCCCGACCAAATAATGCCGCATCTTCTGAATGGCGAACACCAAGGCGAGGCATTCCCTCTCAATCATAGGATATCGAGACTCGGCGCCCACCATGGTTCGGCTCAAGTAATACACTGCCTGCTCGTGACCGTTATCGTCATCTTGTGCAAGCAATGCACTTAATGAGTGGCTCGTCGCCTTGACATAAATCAAGAACGGTTTGCCCGATTTCGGTGCAACGAGTACGGGAGGTTTTGAGAGATATTCTTTAATGCTCTCGAATGCTTTCTGACAAGCTTCATCCCATACAAATGATACGCCCTTCTTTGCGAGCCTGGAGAATGGTTGGCATTTTCCTGAGAGGTTCGAAATGAACCGACGGATATAAGCCAATCGCCCCTGCAATCCTCTGAGCTCCCTGAGGTTTCTCGGAGGTTGTAATTCATTGATCGCCTTTACCTTATCAGGATCGATGTGGATACCTTTGGTGGTGACGACGAATCCCAGGAATTTTCCACTCGACATTCCGAGGAAAGACTTGGTAGGATTCATCTTCAACTGATGGGCTCGCATTAAGTCGAACATGGTCTTTAAGTCTTTGATGTGATCCTTTTTATCACGACTTTTCACGACCAGATCATCTACGTAGCATTCAACAGTCTTTCGGAGATGATCCTGAAAGATCTTTGACATAGCTCGTTGATATGTAGCACCTGCGTTCTTTAAGCCGAAGGGCATAACTGTGTAACAGAAGACACCGAGGGGCGTTCTGAATGCGGTGTGCTTTTCATCATCCGGATGCATCTTTATCTGGTTATAACCAGAGAAACCATCCATGAAAGACATCCTCTCGAACCCACACGTATTGTCGATGATGACATCCGTGATGGGGAGGGGAAAATCATCTTTTGGGCAAGCAGTGTTGAGATCCCGAAAGTCGATACAAATCCTGACTTTCCCGTTCTTCTTAAGGACTGGGACAATATTGGCTAGCCATTCTGGATGTTGCTCCTCTCGAACGAAGCCCGAGTCAATAAGCTTCTTGACCTCGGATTCGATCGCCTCCATCATTTGCGGACGAAACCGTCTTTGTTGTTGTTTGACTGGTTTGGCATCCATCTTGATATTGAGACGATGTACTGCTACGTTCGGGTCGAGTCCTGGCATGTCTTCATAATTCCAGGCGAACACGTCAATGTACTCCTTGATAAGAGAGATTAACTCTTCTTTCTCATCGGGTAGAAGACTATCGCTAATGAATATCGGTTTAGGATTTTCCTCAGTTCCCATATTCACCTGGAGTACTTGATCTTCGGTAGGAGGCTCTCTTTGCTCGAACCTATCACCATACTGCATGTTTAGGTGGTGAACCCAAGGATCTTCCCATGTTGGCATCTGGTCGTCTTCCTCTATTGCGGTAGGATCGACCGTGACCATATTTGACATCAACCTTTTGAACGTCTCGCCAAGGCTAGTGTCGGAACCCCCAGCCGAAGAGTCGGAAGAGTACCCGTTTCTAGCCTTGTTAGCGATCTGATCAATGATTTGCCAGCAACATTCGTCGTCGGACGAGGAGACGTAGCCGAGACCTCTTTTATAGCGATAATAATCGTCGGGTTTTCCCTTCGGTACATAGGCCATTCGAGGTGGAACTCGTGGGCCTCGACCAAAGAAAAGACCTTCTCCGAGTGTGAAGTCATACCCATACTTTTCCATCATATCGCGCGCTTTTGCGTCATATCTGAATAGATGAGGAGCAGGTTTATCTTCGTCTTCTTCTTCCTCTAAGAAGTGATCGGGTGTCGGATCTTCTTTTCCTTTGCCGTAGACGACTTCTTTTCCACTCCATTTTCCCGCGGGGATGACAAGCGTCGCTCCGCATGGATCTTGTACCTGCTTTTTCGTCAGACAAAATGACTGAAGAGGCATATGTAGGTCAGGATTATCACAAAGCTCTTTAGTGACGTCATCCAGACACATCAAATACTCTAAATCATCGTTTATTGATAGTTCTTCGGCAAGTTGCCAGTTACAACTATTCTCCGATGATTCATCATCGTCAAGATTGATTACAATGGGTACAATGTCATTAAGAACAAAACCACCATCATAATCAAGCCCTGGTTCGGTATCAGCTTCATCTCCGCTGTCCGTTCCTTGGGCCGATGGTTCAGTATCGGATTCAGCGCCGTATAAAAGGGAATCGGTGAAGTAATTCTCCAATCCCTTAAACGGTTGCTTATCCGCGACCACCGTCTTGACTTCATTGTTTGTGTCTACATATTTGAGACACTGATGTAGAGTTGACGGGACTATAAGGTTACCGTGGATCCAAGGTCGACCCAACAGTAAGTTATAGGATGTTTCCGCGTCAATCACATAACAAGTGACCTCCGACCTCAAATCCCCAATCTGGCACTTGACTCGGATCTTCCCCAAGGGCCTAGACCCGCTGGTGTTGAATCCATAAATCGTAGTGCCAGTGGATGCTAATTTGCTAGTCGGGATTCCGAGATGATGCATCAATCGGAATGGCATGATGCTAACAGCGGAACCCGGATCGACTTGGATCCGGTTGACAACGCTGGAGCCAATGTGACCGGTAAAGTACAACGGTCGGTCATGCTTTGAATTCTTCGTCTGCATATCTTCTTTAGTGAAGGAGATGCAGGGAAAGTGTTGCGCCGCCAGGTTGCATTGTTGAACTGACGGCTCTGGTCCTTCTGGAGATGGCTTGATCCGAGTCAGAAAAGCTTCAGAGTCACTTAAGGCTTCTTGCAGCGCTTTCCTTGTGTCCTTTGAAAGGCGCAACAGCTCGTATAGAGTTATGCGAGCTGGGATGTTGGCCAACTGCGCCATGATGTCGAAATGAGGCGGTGAGCTCGTATTTCCCGGTTTGTCTCTACCAATCGGATGATTGAATCGAGACTGCCTCGGGTTCTGGGCTTCTTGCCGCGGAGGCTCTTTCCCCTTCTCCTTTTGCTGGACTTTCTCCGCAGATGCGGGTGTTGGGGGAATTGCTGAGATTCCTAATTCTGCCAACGTTTTGGAAGGAGGGGTTTTGGTGCCCAATTGCTCGGAAGCGTCTGGGTACTTGTAGTGATACTCGTTCCCGCTTCGGGTTGCAAAGACCTCCTGTTCGTCTTCAGACAGTGGAAAGGTTGGGATTTTGTCGTCCTCTTCTCCTGGAATGGCAGAAGCTCCATAACAAGATTTCCCTTTTCCTTTTGACTTTCTTTTTGATGATGATCCGGTCCATTGCTCATCTGTGATCAAGTCCGGATGAACCCACAGAATCTCACCATTTGGGGTTGTGTGTGGCACGAGCCCTTTCTGGCGCTGTTGGTGAGGATCATCATTCACCGTCTTCACTGCTGCATTGATCACCGGCTCGTGTTGGAACCAACTCGAGGGAACAGTCCCGAAACTAATGGATACCATGTTTGCACCCACTTTCTTCTCTTTGGGCTGCTTCATGGTGATAACCCCAACATCGATTAGGGCCTGAATCTTATCTTTGAGAGCGTAGCATACCTTGGTGGGATGGTGCACCGCTCGGTGGAATGCACAGTATTTCGGATCGTTGACCCTCTTGGCATCTTCTTGATCCTGAATCGGTGGCAACTTGATCTTGTTGTTCTGAACGAGGTATTTGAAGATACCCGGGATTTCATCCTCCTTGAACGAGTAGGTCTTTGGGAACCTCGGCTCCGCGGCCTTTTGCCTTTGGGGCTGTTGTTGCCATCTCGATTGTTGAGGCGCCCTCTGTTGCTGCTGTGGCTGTTGCGGCTGTGCTTGCACCTCAAACACTTGATTCGCATCTACAGCATTTGCTTGTGTTTTCCCCTTACCCCTAGGGGTAAAGTTCTTCTGTTGTGGGACACTGTTTGGTATTTGGCCCCTTTCAGCCTTCTTCCTTTTGAGGAGTCGCTCGGCTCTTTCCCCTCTCACCTTCAAGTCTTTCCAGGTCGTTGGCGGTGCCGTTCCCATGGCTTCAAGGATGTCCAATGTTAAATTGTTGTGGCAAGTTTCGAGGATGAATTCCTCGCTGACCGGGTCCCTGCAATTCATAGCTTTGTTCCGGAATCTCTTCACGAAGTTTTCAACCGTCTCGCCATTCTTCTGTTTTTCATCGAACAGCGTGCCGATCGAAACCTCGGTGTCATCATCAAAGAAATTGGTCAAGAACATGTCCTCCATGTCATCCCAGCCGTTGATACTTCCGGGCTTGAGACGGCGGTACCAGTCGAAGGCAGCTCCGCGAAGAGTGCCGACGAATGACCGCACCATGAGGGGCTCATTTCCGGAAATAATTCCTAAATGAGACTTGAAGTAGATTAAATGTTGGGTAGGGGAACCCTTTCCATCAAACGGCGTAAAGTTAATGAGATTAAACTTTGCCGGATATGGAATGGATTCCCACTCCCTCGGATATGGACACGGTATACCTGACCTTTTTACCTCTTGAGCATTCATCAATGCATTGATTTTGCTCTCCAAGTCTTTCATCTTTTTGTCTTCACTCGTTTCTATTTTCGAGTGGTTTTGGGGAGAGGTAATGTGGTCTTCTTTGGCATTATCATCTACCGGACCACTTCCGTTGTCGTTGTTGACAGGAGGAATAATGACATTATTCCCTTCCCGTTCATTCTCTTCTTGGTTCTGATGATTGGGTCGAGTGGGCTCCTCTTGATGAGTTGTCAAAGCTGCGAGTTGCTGATCGTGCATCTCCCTCATCCGCTGTAGGGTCATTTCCATCTCGAATTTGAAAGCTTCTTTCTGCCGAGTTAGGGCGTCTTCAAGCATTTTGTTCATTTGTTCGGCACTGATCATGAGTGATTCGTACGGCTGGCCCGCACTTGAAGCCGTGTCATCTGATGCGACGGCGGAGCAGGTATCTGAATCAGCATCTGATTCTTCTTCTTCCAGAGAGAGGCCCTTTGGTACTCTTTGGTAGCCCTTCCGGCCGCTGGTTCCGGGCCGCATCCGTGCTATACACCGGGATACCTCAGCGAGCTGTTCTATGCTGAAGTGTGGTGTTGATTCCCCTCGGCCGGTCATGTTGACCGACACTCTTGAATACTCGTCTTTTTGGCGGAGCAATTTCTTCTTGTGGAAATGCCTCGGCTTGGAGAGTCTCTCGAACACCGAGATTCTTCTTGGGGGACTGTTGCAGCGGCATTCCGACAGCACCGTCTTGATGATACTTGCACACGGGCATTGGGACTTCATATCCTGCACATATCTCTTTCGAGATTTACCCACACCCCCAGCTCTGTAGTACAACTCATCAGCTTGATAGCTGGAGCACCCTACAGAGTGTTGGTGGGTGTCCCTTAGTATAACACTCTCATCTTCAGATGAGTGTGCTTCCCCTTGGGAATGCAACACTTGGTTAGTTTTATCAAGAGTGGCCCGTTCAATCTTACGCTTTTGTGAGCGTATGAACTGAACGGGCTCTTTTAATTCGACTCGCAATCCGATGCGGTCGGTGATAGGGGCTTTCCCTTTGTTTTCTTTATTGGGGGGATTAAATCGACCCCCAGTCTGATTTGAAACTTGGGGACCTTTCAATGGTCCCAGTCGTTCTTTGACGGGTACTCTACCTCGATTCGCCGGTAAGGGACCGAGGTGACCTGTCAAAGGAACCTGGGATCTTGAATGATCCCCTTTCTTACTTGGCGCCGTTGAAGGTGCCGGGATAGTAGAAACATGACCTGATTTGGAGGAGCTTTGGGCGATGGTTTCACCCTTCTTTGCTGGAAGTGTTGGTTTCGATTTGGGAACCCACACCCGTTTGCTTGTGGTCGGCGCTTTGACCGCCGTTTCTTGCTGCATTTCTTCCGCCTTCTTTAGGAGGAGTCGGGCATGCGCAAGTAAAGCACGGCGCTTCTTGATTCGCTCCTCGAGCGTGGAGCGGTTCCTCTTGACACGGATCCACTCACTCGCTTCTGTTTTGGAGGGGAGGTTGATTGCTTGCCGTTGCTCTTGTCGCTGCCTTGACTTCAAGTCCTCTGCATAGCGCACTCCATCTTTTGACTCCCTGGCCTTGGCGAGTTGTTGAGCAAGGCGTTGACGACGCCTTTGGAGTGCCCTTTTGGACAGAATCGGAGTTGCATCATCCATCGCCTTTGAGGTTGATGGGAGAGCTGGATTTGCTGTCTTGACCATGCTGAGCAACATGGGGACGTTGCGTGGTGCAAAGGCAGCGGAGGGCTCTTGGTTCTTTGAGTTGGAAGTCCCACGAACGTTCTTGGAAGCGGATGTCTTCTTGCGCCGGTTCGGGGAGGCAGATCTGGAGGAGGAAGAGGAGAGGTATTCTTCGAACTTCTTCTGGTCGAACTCGTATTCGACCTCTTCATTCACCCGGATCTTGAAGGCCGGTTGCGTCACGACGATCTCGGGGGCGAGATCGTTGGCTCCCACTGTGGTCGCCAGCTTGTTTTCGGTAAAAGTCGCTGTTTTCATTGATATTCTCTTTTTGAGATCTGTTACAACTTCAAGCGTTACAACAGAATAAAATGAAAACAAAAGATATTACAACTTAAACGAAAATAAACACGAGGTCCCGGTTTGGTGCGGTCTCGCTTGCGTGGGTTGTTGGCCTGTGACGGGGATGTTGATATCCGTGGACCGCCGACTCTTCAAGATCTCTTTTCCGGTATAATCCGGCAGAGTTTCGTCTATCCGCGAAGGGATATAGAAACAGAACCCCGTCGATCCGCGTGAGATCTCAGAGGTGTAAAGCTTATGTCTCGGCTAAAACGAGGCACTAGCTCTCCTTTGTATCACCGCTAAGGGCAACACTAAGGGAAAAGAAGGGGGGTGAATGAAGGGCTGATGAAGAAATCCTTACTCCTCAATCCGGCAGGGCTTCGCCGCTCTCTTAGAAAACCCCGACTCCTTCCTCCGGCAGGGCTTCGCCGCTCCTCTCTGGAATTTCAGATCTCAAAGGCTAAAGCTCTAGATCTGAAATTTCTCTCCCAAAACCAAGGCCAAGAGAATGGAGGCCCTAGGGGCCTATTTATAGGAAAAGGAGAGGGGTAGGGGGCTGGTTGAGGACACCCCCTAGGGGGGTGTCTCGGCTCCAAAACCGAGACACCCCTTGGGGTGTCTCGGCCATGGCCGAGACACCCCCCATGGGGTGTCTCGGCCAAGGCCGAGACACCCCC
>NW_017973517.1:14136-19017 GCF_001876935.1 Asparagus officinalis
TCAAACGTTGACTTTTGTCGCAACGCGTTGACTGGCGTTGACCTAGGGTTACGCGTTGACCGGCGTCCATCCTAGGGTTTTGATTTGTCAATGGTTGACTTTTGTTGCAACGCGTTGACTGGCGCGTTGACCGGCGTTGACCCTTAGGGTTTTGATTCGTCAAAGGTTGACTTTTGGTGCAACCCGTTGACTGGGGTTGACCTAGGGTTACGCGTTGACCGGCGTCCATCCTAGGGTTTTGATTTGTCAATGGTTGACTTTTGGAGTCCCTCAATATTCAACCATTGGTGAAGAATCAGAGTGTTTCGGGGTTTTAAAAAAAACAATTTAGGGGTTCAAAACAGGTTCAGGGGGTCAAAACAGGTTCAAGACACCCCGGGGGTGTCCCGACAAAACCGGGACACCCTGGGGTGTCTCGGTTTTGCCGAGACACCCCATGGGGGTGTCTTGCTTTTTTCATGGTCCCCCCCCCTTTTGTCTTTTTCTTCATTTTGTTTCCCCCCTCTTTGTTTTCTTTCTTGTTTGAATTTGTTTCCCCTTTTGTTTTCCCCCCTCTTTTCAAAAGAGAATTCATCTTCTTCCTCCAAACCTCCTCCATTGTTTTTCTTTCAAGAGCTCCATACCCCAAAGAAATTCGGTTTTTTGTATGCTCCTTCTTGGCCGAAAATTTTCACTTTTCACTAGGGTTTCTCCCTCCACCTTCAAGCTCGGATCTTGACTCTTGGATTGGGGATTTCAAGCCTCTTGATTTGGGTAAGCTCCTCTTCACCATCCTCTTATTTTGTGGTAAAGGTTGCATTTTTATTCTTGTGGTAGACTAGGGGGCATGTATGCACTATTATTTCGGGGGGTTTTGTGCAAAAAGAGGTAATGGCCGAAACTTTGGGGGGTTTATTTGCAAAATTCGTGGGGGTTTATTTGCAAAATGGGACTGAAATTTTGAGGCTTGGATTTCATTCCCCTTTGGTAACAATTTGGATGGGTGTTTCATGCAAAAAGACCATACCTTATTGAGGGTTTTATGTGCAAATGTGGGGCCGAAAAGTTTTGGGGGCTTATTTGCAAAAGTGGCCGAAGAATTGGGGTGGTGTTCATGTAATAGAGGACTGAAGTTTAGGACCTAAATTACATGTTCATTTGGCCACAAGCTTGAGGGGTATTTTAGGCAAGAGGACCAAAAGTTGTTGGAGGGGTTTATTTGCAAAACAGCCCATAAATGTCTTAGAGGGACTTATTTGCAAAAGGCAGTGAACTTATGGCTGAAATCCAATGAGTTTTGACCACGAACTCATGATCAAAATTTTGATAAGGCATGTGGAGCCCAAACCAAGATTTTGTAGAGGGGCTTTTATGCAAAATTGGCTGAATTCTGCAAAAGGGCTCATTTGCAAATTTTAACCAAAATTGTGGGGTACCGGGGTGTTATATGATCGAATGTGACGATCATGACCCGGGTCACGCGTGTCCTTGACCTAGATTTTGGCCTTGAACACAAAGGGTATTTTGGGTATTTCACCAAAATTCACCGTGAAAGATGACAATCATCGTGCACGAAATTTGTAGGTTTAATTAGACTTCAATTATGAAATCCTATTTGTGTATAGGATTTTAATTAAAGTTCTTAATTTCCCTTTTAAATTTCGTATATTCATGTTTTAGATTGTACCTGACTTGCTGCTTTTCGTTGCAGATTTGCAATGTCTCCGCGTCGATCTCGTCCCCGGAGGAGCCGTTCTCGTTCACAGCATAGTGAGGAGGAGGTCCCCACGACATCCTCTCCCGCGGCTTCATTTTTCGGGGGTGAGAATTTATGCAGAGATTTTGTCTTACATCCCTGATTGACCTCTTTGCGGGTCATGAAGGAAGAACCGATACCTCTCTCGCGGAGGGTAAGGTTTCAGACTTGTTTTGCTTAGCCAATTCAAGTCTTCGGATATATTGGGGCGATTTTGTGTTGTCCTACACCTTATAGGTCGGTGTACGTTACCACGTTATTCACGTGATGACGCATGCCGTCCTTCTGGTGTAGGTCACTCAAAATCGTCTCTCCAATTATTCCGTGGATGAGTCTATCATTCTTCTTACGAGATGGATTTTCTGATTCCGCCCTTGTGCTTTATTGCAGTGGAATTTCCCGCGGGTAGCCTTCCTCCTCACGCCAACACCGGATGTAGTCGGGAGGTTTTCTCTTCCGCTACTCTTAGGCAGGCTGTTGGCCCACTTCCTCGGTTCGACGGGGATCGTCCAAATGACTCTTGCCGTTCGATACAGGAAGGAGGGCGCCATTGCTTGCGCCAACTTATCACAGATGCCTCCTTCACCCCTGATTCTACTTCCACTCAGGTTCTAAAGAAGCCGGGTTTTCTATTTGGAGATCATGTCAGGGATCCTGCCACGCTGACTCTTTGTGAGGAGCATTGGTTAACTCTTGACGGTGGAGCCTGTTTGTACATCCCTTCGATTCCACGCCACTATTCTTTCAGTCATTTGAAGGGGCAAGCCGTGGACCGGCAGATGTCTTGGCATCTTACTGAAGATGCTGATCGGGTTCAATGCGGATATGCTACTCACCATAAGACTCCTGGCTCTGAGGGGTATCATGACGTGCGTGGTCTACGACCCGGGATCATGGGTCTTGATACTGCACCCCCAGGCGAGGTGTCAGCTGCTGCTCCGACTGTGAGCAACCGTCTGGCTCTTCTTGGGAGACAGTTACCCCCATCGGAGTACAGATGTTATGGCTGGGCTTCCTCCCTAGCCAAAGGGTGGTGGGCGCGCATGACTGGTTTCGTCTTGGCGCGCTGGGAGAGGGATCTGAAGAGCAGTGGGTTGTATGCACCCATACGAGCTACTATGTACGGCATCCCAGTCAGCTGTCGCCATTTCTTGGCTTTGCTGGAGACTTATGTGCCCGATAGCAACACCTTCCTGACCAGCGGAGGTGAGCTAGGGTTGGCCTTGCACGAGATGCATTATGTTTCGGGTCTTCCGATGGGGGACTGTCCGTATCAGGAGTACTTCCCTACGAACCAGCAGCTGGAGTGTATGAAGAAAGATACTCCGGACATGTATGACACACTCTGGGATCTTACTTGCCACTACTACACTTCTTTGATCCAAACTTCTCCCCAAGCGAGAAGGAAGAGGCAGATCAGCTTGAAGCAGTTTGCCAGCTACTTGTTTCAGAACTTGGATGGTGATTCTAGTGCGCCCATTCATGAATTAGACGTGATGACTCCTTCGGCCGTTAATGAGTTGTTGGAAAAGGCTGAGGTTCGTTCCTACACTATCGGCAGTGCTGAGGGGGCTTTTCCCGCGGGGACAAAGTTTCGCTCTTTTCTCCGCCGCGCACAGAGGTCTATAGGGTCCCGGGCGCTATTAGCAGGCTACCTTGCCCTTTGGTTGAAGAAGTGTGTCGTCCCGCACCAACCTTCTGACGCTCTACCCATCGAGGTGCTCTTCCCTGCAGTTCAGCTGGCTTATGGGAGAGAGCTTTCCCTGCTCCCAGCAATGGTTGCTAGTATCCATTGCGGGCTCAGGGGTCTGGTTAGCAGTTTTACACATATGGGTTCTGAACCATCAGCTGAGCTGGTTTGCCCAAAGGTTGAGCTCCCTTACGCATATTTGATGGCGTGGCTCGTTCTTCACCGTCCCGACTTGATGTCGGCCCCCAGCGTTGTTGACATCCCTGTCCCCTTCATGCAATTGTTGGAGCAGAGCAGATGGTTTGGGAGCAAATTTAGTGATGTTCAGCGAGAGCTCCGGGTCCGCAAGAGTTGGGAGTTCTTTAAGTGTTTCCCTCACTTTTCAGGTCGCTATGGCGACGTGCTGGTTGATGAGGAGAAACCTAGAAGTGACCGGACCGTTCTTGACGCTGGTTGCTTCCGGTGGTTAGTGAACATCCGCGTAGGGTATCTCGTCCTTCGGGTGAAGAATCAGTGCCACATAGAGCCTTATCTCCCTTGCCGCTTTGCTCGCCAATTCGGCTATGACCAACTGTATGTCGGGAATCCGAGCCGTAGCCTGCAGGTTGAGGGAGGATTGATTGATGGCGTACGAGCGTGGCTATGGACGATGGTGGGCTGCACTGGAGCCCGTTTTGCTCTTCCTTCGTATCGGCGTAAGCCACTGATCACTTTCCTCAGCTGCAAGTGGTTCCTTTCTGCATATGAGTCCATCAGCGTGAGGAGCCTCTCAGAGTTGCAGTCCGAGTACGCGGTCCGGGCTGCTATGATGGCTGGTCGCAGAGCTGAGCTTGCTCAGAAGCGGAGAAAAGAGCATGCCAAATCTCTTGTCTCAGACGAAGAAGGACTTCTCCCTACGGGTGACGATGACGAGACCTCCGAGGAAGAGTATGTGGATGCAGATACCGGCAGAGGGGATCTCAATACCGGTTTGTCCTGTCTCTCTTAATTTTCCTTTTTCATAAATGACAGCTCTTTTTCATTGAAATGGCTATTGTCACTTTAGGTAGGGCAGCCAATGATCATGAGCCACCAGCTCCTACACACGTTGAAACGTGTGATAGGCCTGCGCATGTTCGACCTGTTGGCCCTCGAAGGGTTGGTGCCCTGAAGAGGAAGAAGACCGCCCATAAGCCCCATGACGGTCAGCGTCCCTATGGAGTGGACTTAGGGAGCACCGCCGATGGCGGGGGAGGTAACATTCAATTGCTCTTGCTTCAAGGTTGTTTACCTTTTGTGATTTGTAACCATGTTTCGTGCTTCAGGGTTCTTCGAAGAGGGCGAAATCCCACCGGGTCCGGTGTCTCCTGGGCCTGATAACATGGATTGCTTTGTGCGATAGATGTGTGACGCCCTTCATGACGGGTCTCTGGGCATCGATCTGAACATTGACCTCGAACAGATGAATAATGTCGAG